>NW_028244869.1:0-99523 GCF_964263255.1 Lissotriton vulgaris
GGGGAACCTTAAGTGCTGGAGAAGCACTTTGCTGGGAGATTCGAGAACCCAATTGGGGTTATTGGCAGATTCCTTGCAGAGAGGGAGTAGCACAGGCTTTGCAACCGAAGCTGCAGATGTTGGTCGTACCCTTTGGTGAACCCGGTCCTGATCCAATTCCTGGGGTTATCCTGTCCTGACTGTCCATGAGCTATACCTGCTTGCCTACTGGCAACCTAAGTCCTTGAGGGTCCTTTCCCGCCTTTTCCAACTGACCCATGGCCAGGGTTAGTCTTCAATCTATCCTAGGTAAATATAAAAATATGTGGGTGTTCGTTTTTCTAAACTTCCTTCTTAATGTCTCGAATAAAGCATAATTGCCTATGTTCCTTTTTCCTCTGTCTTTCTATAAATGAGATTTTCATGCATTATTGTCTATTAGCATGTTCCACTTTTCTACCTACCTTTAGTCAAATACTGAATCATTTGCATATATAGTTTATGTTCCAATCTTACCCTCCCTATAGAGAATAAGCACATCTGGATAAAGCAAATAGCCTAAGCTTCATTTCCTTTGAACCCTTAGTGAATTTTGAAAGTCTACTTTGATTAGTATGTTGCCTTTTTTTCCCGCCTTTAGTGAAAATGTGAAAGTCTGTTAATCTAATTAGCGTGTTCCTTATTTTCCCCTCCCTGTTATTTCGGTTTCTAAATTATTCTTACTCTCATTAATAGCTGTATGATATTTCTAATTCTAGTTATAGACAGTTTGATCTGTGTCAATCTTTGGCTCATGGCATATGATGATGATGATGATTAGATAAAGGTTTTCAAAACATCTTGAGTCTGTGGTCATTATAAAGAGTACAAATACACACAAATAACTGTGGGTCAGGAAGAGTGTGTCTTTTCTAGAGTGTGTGATGGTGACTATGTGTGTGTTAAATAGTTTGTTAGAACAGCACACAACAGAGTATCGCACTAAGAGGAAAGATATCCATCAGTTTATCGTCCTTTGCCCCCCTGTCATCATTTGAACCCTTCCCAGGGTGTGGAAGCTGAGTTGTTGCCACTTCAACAAGGAAAGGGAAGTGCAAAGTGGGTTCCTTTGTGAACCCTGTCTTCACAAATAAAATATATGTTGTGATTGAGTGGGATCTAAGTTGAGTCGGCGGGACCTCGCTTGAGGGCCTGTTATTGTTGGTGTTACCTGAGATATACCTTATCTAACTATTTAACACACACATAGTCACCATCACACACTCTAGAAAAGACACACTCTTCCTGACCCACAGATATTTGTGTGTATTTGTACTTCTGCTCAGGGGCTATAACTGTGTGGTCATTAAATATTCCCTGGGACCCTCCATTCACAAGTTTTTTGTTTTTTGTCCTTGAGCAGCCTAGGCTGCGGGTCCTATTCAAAGTGGGTTCCTTTGTGAACCCTGTCTTCACAAATAAAATATATGTTGTGATTGAGTGGGATCTAAGTTGAGTCGGCGGGACCTCGCTTGAGGGCCTGTTATTGTTGGCGTTACCTGAGATATACCTTATCTGTTCTGGCTTCATAATTGACCTAGGAGTCTTTACACTGCATAGTTTCACTATGACAACAAATCTAGGCCTAGCCTATGATGAGGCAGAAATACAATTGATATTAGATGACAATCCTAGTATGCTGGACCTCATGCCCAAACCACAAGACACGGGGGATGATGGAAGGTCTAAGATTCTCCTCTTAAAAAAGAGTCACTCTCGTATCTGTATTCACGGCATTACGATGGCGGAATACTTGAGAGGTAATGGTGCCCCCACGGGCTTAATAGTTAATAACGCCACAAGATTATTTTTGGATGACAAGGACTTCATCAGAGATTGGTATCTTATTGCTTGGAAGTGTACATGAGACTGGCTAGTCTTAATATTAAAAACTGCCAAGAAAGCCGCTGACAAAATTATGATCGAGATTCAGATCTTAGAGGGCCAGATAAAAACCACGCTTTCATCTAAAGTTTTCACAAAGCAGCAGGATGAAAACAACAAGGCCAATAAAGAATTTAAAGACTCTGTCCTGTTCTCCAAATTGGAGAAGTGCAAAAAAGATTTAGCCAAGTTTTCAAAAGAAAAAATCTATCCCTACACAGGTGAAACATATACACCAGCACCATACAATAGAAATGGGAGAAAGGGCGGCTCAACTTACAGTACTTCTACATCAGAAGACCTCTCCAGCGACTCAGACTCTTCCAACCAGGGCCCTCAAATGAATACAAACCGGGGGAGAGGCAATAGAAGACAGAGAAGGGGCCACAACTTTAACCAAGGACAATTCAATCCTTGGTGGACTCCAAACCCTTGGGTTCCAGGCCAATTTCCCTTTGTACACCAGATGGGGCCATATGGCCCAGTACAATTTCCACAAGGTCAAAACACGACTCCTTTTTTAGGGTTTGGCCAAGGGAGACCCCGTGGGAGGAGACGGGCCGGACAGACCCAAGTACAGTGGAATCTGCCCCCACAGTCGATGGATCTGCGGAGTGGAAAGAAAATTCCACAGAACCAGGCAAGCACAAGCATGAACACGGAGAAGGGCTCGTAGTCAATCTTAGCTCACGAGTACTAACCCCCATAGAGGAAAAAGTGCTCAATCCCGGTCTTGGCTTTGTAACAACCACCCCTGGAGATGCTTTCCATACCCAGGTAGAGATTTCTAAATTCTTCCGCTAGATACGGCTTCACTTCTTCTTCCGAAAAAATACGATGGAAGATAACACAGAGAACACAGGATATGTACAGAACACAGGACTGAGGAATGCATCAACGTTTACACCTCTAAGCTCCACAGTTCCAGCGAAAGTTATAGCTTTCGAAGAAGCGGTGACACATGATGTACAAAACTTATTCAGGGAAAGACAGAAACCGTTCATCAACATGACCAAAGCTGAACAGCAGGCACTACAAGACCTGTCAAAAGACCCCCTTATCACCATAAAACCAGCTGATAAGGGTGGAGCGATGGTCCTGCTTGACACAACAACTTACAGAACAGAGTGTCAAAAACACCTAAGGGACAATCGGTCTTATCGCCTCCTATCGCAAGAGCCAACACCCAGACTGACAACCAAGATCGGTCATCTGATTGAAGAGGCCCTTTCAGAAGGATGGATAACCCCGAACGAAGGGTGCTATCTGCGTAGAGCACATCCCACGATGCCTTACTTTTATATCTTACCCAATATACATAAGAAACAGAGACCTCCACCAGGCCGGCCAATAAAATCAGGCATCGGCTCTTTAATGGAACTCCTTTCATCCTTTGTGGATGTCTTTCGGAGGCCGCTAGTACGGACCATTCCCTCCTACTTACAAGATACCAAAGATATGCTTAGGCTTCTGCCTGACATTGAATTCGACCCAATATCAGACATATTGGTGTCCTTTGATGTGGAATCGCTTTACACCTCGATTCCACAGGACGAAACCCTTGAGGTCATTGAACATCTTTTGAATGAGAGTGATCACGACTCCATCACGCTGGTCCCTTTTATCATGGATCTCGCATCGATAGCAATGAAAGATCATTTCTTTCAATTTGAGGATAATTACTACCTACAGACGTCGGGCACCAGCATGGGCAGCGTTTTCGCGCCTAGCCTGGCGAACCTCTACATGCACAAATTTGAACAAGACCACGCACTTAACATCGCAAACCCATATCTACCATCTGTGCGGGTTTGGAAAAGATATATAGATGACATCTTGGTCATATGGCGTGGCAATGTGCATGACCTGATGGAGTTCCACAGCTGGCTGAACACCTGCAACAATTTTCTCAAATTCACCATCGAATACGATCATCATTCACTGGCTTTCCTGGACCTGTTAATAACTGTATGTCCAGAAGGATTGAGATCTGAGCTATACAAGAAACCTATGGCTCGTAACTTGCTCTTAGAATATGGGAGCTGCCATCCTAGATCTCTCCAGGACACTCTCCCTTTTGGACAATTTTTACGTGTTCAACGCAATTGTTTAACAAAGGAGACCTTTAACAAACACGCCAAGGATCTTGAAAATAAACTACTAGAAAGGAAATACCCAAGGAAACTGATTCGAACCTCAAAAAAGAGGGCTGCTAACAACAACCGGGAGGCCCTTTTGGAACCGGCTCTCCCCAAAGAACAGACTGACAGAATAACATGTGTAAATACATTCAGCACACGATCTAATGCCATCCAACAGATCATTCGTAAACATTGGAAGATCTTAAATACAGGCCAGGATAAGTTAGAGCAACCCCTCTTTGCCTTCAAGAGAGGTACCAGCATCAGAGATCAGCTGGTCCACACAAGACCTAGGACTGAGAATACTCGTCAAATTGGGACACTCTGGGACATGCCCGCAGTGACAGGACACCACCCGTGTGGTAACTGTGCCGCATGTCCTCAGACAAGAAAATCCACCAGTATAGATATTGGAACCAGTAGAGCCTGGGAACAAAGGCGCTTCACTAACTGCAATAGCAGTAATTTGATATATTTGATCACCTGCCCATGCTCCCTGAGAAACGTAGGAATGACAACCAGGAAAATAAGAACGAGAATCTCTGAGCATAAAAGTACTATCCGCTGTAAAAAATCAGGCAACTCGACTCACTAATCACTTTATTGAAGTCAATCACAAACCTACAGACTTCCAATGGACAGTACTAGATCAACCCTAGATTCCTACTCACATTACTGATGTTTCTAAATACCTCTTCAAGATTGAACAAAAATGGGTTTATAAACTCAACACGGACAAGGATGGCCCAAATGAGGGCATCCCTTGGATGTCCTTGTAACAGTACTGTAATTTTCAATACAAGAGACACAGTGCTCCTTCAATCCATCTCTGATGAAAACCTACTGTCCTAGTCACTCAGAATTTTCTCTACCTGTCCCTTCCCAAGATGGCTAATCTACCTCTGTAGAGATGTGGGCGTTTTCAACAGTTTTAATATTATGAGCAATCATTCTAATTGCATATAGTTGTGGTTCTAAATATCATGATCACTCTTTATGAATAAACCTAGTATTCCACCTTCATCATATCAACATAGGTAGTTGAAAACTAATGTGCCACACTCACGTCAGGATGAGACCTGATAAGCCACCATCACAATATCGATACTTCTCCGATCATAGCTTTCAATCTACACGATGAGACCGGGAATGCTACCTTCAGTATATTGACTTGTTTCCGATCATGGATACTTGATAACCTATGTACCACAGTAACATTATGAGCATGATACACGATCCCTACAAGATCTCTTTTTAAATGTCTGTAATTAGTCCAACGTAGTGTGTATAACCTTTTCAGTCATTTGTCTTCTAATCGGGTAATGAAAACAACAGCAGGGAGAGACAGACTACGTTTCCCGGCATACCACGTCGCAAATACGCGACGTCATACATGCGTCTCGTGATTGTGGCTCCAAAGAACAAACATATAATGAGTATTCCTTCCTCCCGGTACCTCCCCGAGCAGCACAGACGGCTGCCGAGTGTACCGACGGGCAGGTAAGCCCATTAGTCTAGATCCTTTTGTTTAACAGCGAGCAGCGCTTAAGGCTCCCGTTAAAATCCGAGCACGAACAGCGTGTGCGTAGTAAACCCAATCATTCTGTGTTAAACTCTGTTTTGTTAACAGCGTATCATGCTTCATGCTCACGACAACGAGCCCGGACAGCCTGGGGGTAAGAAGCCAAACATATAGCGCTGAGAGGACTACTAGATGCCCTATCATTAGAGCTTTCAAAATAGGTCTTGACACGTGCTAGATAGGGATACCTGGCTCTCAGTATCAAACAATCAGGAGATAAGCGATGTAACTTCCGTGTGGGAAGGAAACTTAGTCCATCTCTGTCCAGACCGATTTTTATTAACAAGCGAGTTACGCTTTCTGCTTCCGATAACGAGTGGGGTTAACAAGCTAAACCCTAGTCTAGCAAAGATATGGCACTAATAGATACCCTGCCATTAGAGCTATTTACATCAAGGGACAAGGGGTATCTCGCTCTTAATATCGAACAATCAGTAAGTGAGCGACACAGCCTGACATTCAAGCCATCTTGATGCCTTCCAATTTTAATATTACACACACATTCTCTGCGTAATACATCACAGAGTCTGTACATTGGTAACAGTGGTATGAGGTTTTTTCACCCCTATGTTCCAATGACAATTGGTGAAAAGCCTTATGCCTACGATGCTAAGATTAAGATAACAGACCCCAGTTAAACAGGTGTTCTTGGTATATCTTTAATTGTTGTAGCGCCCACATGCCAAGCACTCGCGGGTGTTTTTTTGACTTTACATCCCATTTCCTCTACATTCTAGAGCGGTGCACTATCTTCCTGAGCTGTAGCCAGGCGAGGAGTGGCACGTTCCTCTTACCCTAAAGGTGAGCGAGATGACCTAAGTTGATGAGTGATTGGTAATTGACATAACAGGAATGCCATATCATGAGTCAATAATGCAAAATGATTTACACTAATTCTGTTAATGTCGTTTCTATTTTTGTATGTGTCTTTTTATCTGTGTTGTCTGTGTCTTGATGACGCCTTCCCTGGACCTCCCCCACACTCTAAGGAGGACCACCAGGTTTGATCAGGTGATATCTGTATCTGTATCAAATAATCTATTATTTTTTTCGCACATTGAGCAGTAGCAAATACCTTAGGTCCTGATGAAGCGGGTGATACTTAATGATCTTTAAACCGCAGAAACATGTCGACCACCATGACAAACCAGTGACTATTAGGGTAACTCACTGGTTATATTGCACTGATTGTTTTTTAACCTTGGAAATGAACGGCACCAGAATAAAGTCCCTCAGCGTTCATTATTCAATTTTAATATAGAGCACCTCTTTCTCCTTTCTCCTTTTGATTTTCATAAATTCTCTCCTGCACTGCTCCTTAGTTATCGAGTAACTACCATTCCCTTTACCGCACACTTCCCTTTCCTTGTTGAAGTGGCAACAACTCAGCTTCCACACCCTGGGAAGGGTTCAAATGATGACAGGGCGGCAAAGGACGATAAACTTCCCTCTTAGTGCGATACTCTGTTGTGTGCTGTTCTAACAAACTATTTAACACACACATAGTCACCATCACACACTCTAGAAAAGACACACTCTTCCTGACCCACAGTTATTTGTGTGTATTTGTACTTCTGTTCAGGGGCTATACCTGTGTGGTCATTAAATATTCCCTGGGACCCTCCATTCACAAGTTTATCATTATAGAGAGTACCAACATTATTAGTCAATGGTATATTGCATTGTGTTGTCTATCTATTCCACAGCTAGCTCCTTGATCCATTGTGATCTTAGGTACCTGTGACGAGGATTGGTAAGTCAGGTACACGGAAATAGAGAAGAAGTGAAACTGAATTGCTGATAATAGTGTGTAGGTTACCTGATTAAAGTATAATGAAAATATCTTTTATGGGCCCAAGTGTGCACAATTTGGTAATAACTTTAGTCGGGTGACCTGCGCGCTCGATCAGTAATTTTCTGGTAGCAGTAGTATGGTTAGGACTAGTTAAGATAGGTAGATAAGTTACTTGCTGATAACTGTGTAAATTAAAATTGCTGCTAAAAATGTATTGCTGCTACATCGATCGATCGAATATAAAATTGCTTTGAAATGTTATGAAATGTTTTTGAAATAATTTTGATGAAATGCTGCTATATTAGTACATGTAATTAACAAACTCGTTAGTGATTGTTATATGTTTGTCTGGAATCCCCGGGGGCAGAATAGCGGGTGGTGAGGAGAATCCACCTCGCAGAGAGGTCACTTACGTCGAGGAAAATTAGTGCATGGTTAGGCAGAACTGGAAGCGCTAATGAGGGTTTTTCTGTATGAATAGTTAAATAAATGATAGCAACGAGTTTGCTAACAAAATTTCAATTGTGATATAACCTAGTAAGGGTCACACAGGAAAAGTAGTAGGTTCATCGGAGCTTGAGTGATAGCAAAAGAGTTCACTAGTGAAACTTTAGACTTAGTATATATCCCGAAAAGAGTGGATGAGTCAAAGAAGTAGTAGGTTCTCTAATGCTTGTGTGAAGGGTAGGCAGAAGGGATCTATCCGCAGTATATGAAAAGTAGACAGAAGGAGTTTACTTGCAGTGAAACAAATCTTTCCTTTTTAGACACTCCAGTACAGTGGCAAATGTTATACATTGTAAATAAATAGGGCACTTGCACTTTAAGAAAGAAAGAGTGTGTCCGTTACCTTGTAAAGGAGGGAGTCAGTCGCGGAGCTGCGCTAACGTCACTCTGTGCCGCGCTGGTATTGGTGGAAACAGCAGGTGTGTAAAGGAGCTGGTATTGTAAGAAGGGGGGAGCGCTGGAGAGTGAGACAGCATCTCACGAAAAGACCACGCTCCGATTGGTCGAAACTATTTTCAACCACAGTGTTGATTGGTTGTTGAAAATTGAAAGACGCGCTAGCATTGGAAGAATATTGTAAACAAGAGTACATAATTCAGGCACGAACTAGGGTTGCGAAGTATATGTGGTATCCAGAATTTTTACCTGATCCGAAATATTCAGGGTTTGCGAAAGAACAAATGTTAAAAGGTAGACCTTACAACATGTACGGAAACAAGAGGAAGATGACTTTTGTAGACAAAGTTAAAAATTATTTCAAGAAGGATAAACCCATCAAAACTAGAGAGGGTATAATCATTCCATCACCTAATACTCCAGCATCATTTATGTTATTTGACAAAGGGTATCATACCTGTGTATGGTTAGAAAATTGGGTGGAATATACCAAAGAAGACGGAATTTTAGCATTCCCTTTAGACAGAACTTTTAATGGTAGAATTTTGTTTAATTTGAGGACTCGAATGAATGATTTACATCCCAGACCCAGATTGACGCAATATGAGGCTTTAGAAGAATGGGAGATTGTGGCCTTTGAGCGAGATAGACCCAGAATTGACAAAGGAATAAGTAAATGGTATCCGAAAATGCATGGAGAAGCAAAAGAGAAAAAGATGAAGCAGTGGAGACAGAACATGATGATAGAAGGTCTGTTCCCAGTATTAACTGTAGAAGAAACTGTCGGAGGAAAAAGGACAGAGAAAACCAGACACCTAATGACTACTGGTGATTCTGAGGATGAATACCTGGAGGATTTATTAATGAAAAATTCACCACCATATAATGAGGATTCTAGGTCTCTGAGTACGAAAAATCCATTCTTTAGACCTTCCTGTAATTAGGGGTCGAGTACATATGAGTGGACTGTTCCGTTTTATAGGACATCCTGTGGTGAGGGACCAAGTATGACAAATCCGACTGCACCGGATCTTTACCCTCCATTGATTCCACAAGTAGTACATAAAACTTCTGCGGAAAAGGTCTTACAGGACCGAGAAAGAGAGGCTATAATTAAACAGAGAACTGAACTTATCCAGAAGATATCCCAGTTAAATACCAGTCCTGAGGCTTTGACAATTCCAGTAACTATTGGCCCAGTTGTTCCTCTTTATGGGGATAAACTGGCTAGTCCAAAGACTCCAGTTATTACTCCAGCTGTGGTGCAGTCAAGAAAAGAGCCCTTATTAGTTGATGGTCAGGCAAGTGAATGCGAGTCTGTAATTTCCCTAATGGATTTGCCCATAAGGGAACCAGAAGGTAATTCACAGAGAAAGAACACTCAGATTGGTGCAAGAGAAGTCCAGATCGAGTCATATTCAGGTACTAGAAGCGCCACATAGTGATTCCAGAAGAGATAGATCGATGGACCCGAGAATTAGAGAAAATAAATCCTCAGCCAAAACCATTAGATATTTACAAATTAAGAATATAATTGGAAGAACTGATGGCTGGGAACGTGGGACTAGACAGGCTGAACACCCTTAGTGAGGAAGAGTTGCAGATAAGAGAATTTCTGAATCTGTTACAGAAATGGGGAGACTTAGAAAAATGGAAAGCCAGGTGGGCAAAGAAAAAGGAAGACAGTAGATCCAGACAAATGACTTCTGAATATGTCCTAAAAGAAACTGACAAGGCAGAAAAATTGTATCCTATGAAAGAAGTGCCAGGTGGAGGATATGTACATGTCCCATGGTCCAGACAGGATATTGTGTCATTTACAAATGATTTCCCGAAATTACGAGAAAAACCTGTAGAATGGTATAGACAGGTTGAGAGATTTGTTAAGGTTCAAAAATGCCTCCTGAAAGATTTGGATGGGTTCTCATTTGGCCCAAAGTAGACAGCGCACACTACTAATGCTCCGCTAATAGAGAGAATTGCCGTTAACCACCTCCCAGATTGATCAGTACCCCATTTTTCTACTTGATCCCCATATTACGTCTTATATTCACTGCTACCCCTCTTGTACAGCCCTTTGGTATGAGGGCAATACCTCCTGAGCCCAGCTAAACTTATTAAAACTTTGTTTACAGCCCTGGGCTTCCAGATGGGTCTCCTGTAACAAATAAACGTGGGCCTCGCTCTTCTATAAAAACTTACCCACCCGGGCTAGCTTCCTGGGATTCCTAAGACCATTAACGTTCCAGGAGAGGAACTTAATCCCCAGTAGCCTATTCATATCTAATACAAAAAGTTACAACCCATCTTGAGTCATTTAGCTTTGCCATAATTTGAAAGAGGACAATTTTCCAATATTTCTAGAGCCTAACTCCCACTGCCTTTGTGCTGTTCTGCTACCAATATCTGAACGAATCTGATAAGGCCCCACCTCATGATGTGATGTCACCCCTTTCAGGGATCTCCCCAGGATTAGCTTTAACCGCATAAGTCTGAAAGTTCACTAAGATTTTCCTCTGTGCTTTCCTATCCGGATGGGGTTTGAATGGGTCCCTGTTGACTCTCTGGATCTCTGCTTCTAAATCAATGTCATCCCGGTCTTTCAGGACACCTTCCCTTATCAGCTTACATAGAAGGCCTTAATGTCTCCCTTCTCTGCCCCCTCCGGTATCTTAAGAACCATCAAGGTATTTCTACGTGCCTGTGTCTCTAAACTTTCCAAGTCTGACTGTAAAGAACGATTTTGTGTTTTGAGTACCTCAATAACTTTCGTATTTACAAAGACTGAATTCGAGAGGGTTTTAACCTCGGACTCCAGCGAGTCTGTACGTGCACAGATATCATCTAATTTGGACTCTAAGGCATCACATTTGTCATGAATCTCCTTCTGATTTGCCTCTGAGAGGGCAAACTTAGAAAGCAAGTTACCCTTTAGAGCCAGAAGAAAGGACCCCAACTATAACACGTCACAGCTTGCGAATTACAGGAGCTCCATTCCCGGGCTTTAGAATAACCATATAACAGCATCGATTTCCACCGCTTCCACCAATTGCTGGATCAACTTGACAGGGGACTGAGTAGATTCTTGCGGGATCTAAGAGACAACAGCTGCAGTTATTGTGTTTGATGTCGCGACAACCGGCTGATGAGCAGGACCGATGGCAGGACTCACAGGACTAATGGCAGGGTCAGTATAGCTAACAGAGTCAGCACTAATTTCTGATACCTGCGCAACTGTCAGAACAGCAAAATGATTCTCAAGAGGGATTGGGGGAAGGTTATCCTGGGTATCATGACAAGGTTGGTCTACTTGGTCTGATTGACCTGGTTGGTCTGGTTGGCTTAATTGGCCAGGTTGGCCTGGTACTTGTGATCTTACAGCTTGCTCCATTATTTTGAAGTAGGATTTAAGGGATGGAGTAGATCTAACAGAGGGGCCACCCAGCGCTTTACACCTCACCACACCCCCTGGCTTAGGGCCCTTCTTTTTATGGGGAGATATGGGCACCACTCTCTTCGAACCCCCTATGGGATCCAGAGTGGCCTTACTTTTAATCCCCAGTTGGGTCTATGACCGCAGCTGATACCTATTTTTCCCTACGGCCCCCTCAAGAAGAGACACCCCTTTCTATTTTCCTTTCTTTTCCCCCTCCTTCCCTCGCTCAAGGAACACAAGCCTCCAGGCGCAATGACTTCCCCTGCTTCCTCTGCTAAAATAGGGGCTAGTATAACTTTATCAGTTAATGGAGCAGAGACTGGTTTAAGCTCCGAGTGGGCAACAGCCAAGCAAATCGACTCACCCCCGCCACAATTATCTTCTACCTGCTACACGCAGACAACAGCCTGGAACACACTGTAGCTCCGTGAATCTTGGAAATAAACGTGATATATTCACACCGCTTATCCCACTGCTAATACGCTGGGAGCCAGTCCGCGCCGCCCGAGTTCGTAGCCACAACTGTGCCTGGCTGCCCCCAAATCCACAGTAAGACACCGGCCTCCTCTGTGGCTCCACCTCCGCCTCTGCCTCCTGGACCATCCAGGACCAACCGGGTTTCCCAGCCCCTAGCACTGCCGTTTTCAGCTGCCTCTGACTGTCGCCTCCAGAACCGTGGTTCATAAAGAGTATGAATCAATGATTGTATGAGTAACTGTATTAAAAACTTTATATCTGTAACAGTGATTGTATAACACACTAAGTATAAGCTACTATCTATTTAAATAAATAAAGTAGTGTTTGTATACGTGTGTAGCTTAGTAAATGTAAGTATTATCAATTGTTTGCATAAGTGAGTAGAATGACTGCATACGTGAATAGGATGTATGCTGGTGTGTAATGTTAATGTAGGTGTATAAGTATATTTATTAATGTTCTATTGGTATTTCTTAGCATGTATGGGTGAATCTATAGGTACGTTATTAGAGGTGTGTGTAGATGTAGGAATGAGTGAGTGGGTTTTTAGAAACTTATATAGTGTGTCAATGGTTTCAAACATGGTACTCCATATTGTATAAATGAGAGTTGAAATGTTATGCTAGTGTTTGATAAGGTGTATCAGATTGTCACATGGATCATGTAATCATTGATGTCATCAGTGATGTCATTTGAGATTTCATCAGTGATGTCATCAGTGATGTCACTGACCATTTCATGAATGATGTAATTTGTGACATCCTCAGCAGTGGATTGCGGGCGCACGAGTTGTAACAGACGAATTTCAATTGTGTTGTACGAGTGAAATGTCTAGCTAACTATAACACACCTAAAACCTATGGTTTTTTCAATGAATTTCTAAGGTTTTTTTAAATGCTAATTCCTAACTATAACATGTCTGAAACCTATTTTTTTCAGTGAATTTCTACGTTATTTAAATGGTAATTCTTAACTATAACATGTCTGAAACCTATGTTTTTTTAGGGAATTTCAAAGGTTTTTAAAATGATCATTTTTAAATATATTTATTGTTATATTTTTTATATTTTTTAACTAAATTTTTTTAATCTTTTTATTTTTAGATATGTTATTTTTTAAATTGCATTACACATATTTTTTTAAAATCTTTTTTAAAAATAAAAATCTTTTTTTAAATTAGTTTATATTGCTTAAAATATACTTAAATTATTATTGTTATTATTTTTTTCCTTTTTTTTAGAGTCACGCACCCAAAGCGCACCCTGCTCGTTCAGTGCATGAAACAAGTCCGCCATTTTAGGCTTGTTGTATAGGATCCGTGTAGGGTGTGTGGCGGGTACAACTTTTCCAGCGCGTATGCTATGCGACTTTTACATGACTTCTGGCGCCTGCGCAAGATGTACATGTGACGTGACGGACGAGTGGTAGCGCGTGACGTCATATGCATAACAGACGCGGTGGGTGCGTGACTCCCATGGTGCGTGACTACCATGGTGCAAGGATGTCCGTGTCATGCAGAGATTTTTTTTGTGCAGCATGGGACACCTTTCTGCACAAAAACCATTAGAAAAGGCATTTTTCACCTTCAATATATGCTGTGCATTGTAGCATATATTGAAAGTTAAAAAAATAGAAGTGAAAACATTTCTCCTTGTTGTGCTTTGCTACACCAATTGGAGGATGGTGCAGCATTCAAAAGCATGGCGACTTATAATTTTTGATAAAACTGGATATATGTCTTGTTCCTAGACTGTTCTGTGCAAACACGCACAGCAAAACCTATAGAATGCCTTTTCAACAGAAAGTGCTGTGTATGATGAGAGTATCTTTACATGGAAAACAAAAGGTATATAGAATGTCTTTTTCTCACCTTGTAATTAAGAAAGAGAGTTAAAGGCTAGGCCAATTCTTATTATTGGAGTAAATTTTGGTTCTGCTAACAGAGAACAAGATACATTTAAAAGTACTTACAAAACTTATAGCACATATTTATATATGACTGAAGAGGAGGGATGGAGCCTACTGTCACTTGCTGAAAAACACTTTGTGATGTGCTTTGAGTCAAATAGTTTTATTTCTTATAATTCTAAAATTACCAGGACCTACAAGACCACCATATGTCTCTATTGTGTACTATACCATGTACCTTGCAGACTGGTGTTCTGAAGCAGTCTCCTATTTGATACCTGTCTGCAATGGAATTCTCTGGAAGAAATCTAGTCCATCAATCTTCAATTTGTTCAACTCTGTGCAAACACAGTCCATTGTACATTTTAAGACTTAATTAAACTTACCTCAGCAGTAATACAACAAAAAATTCTACACATTTTATTCAGTTGTGTTTTATAATGTAAAATTCGGTTTCAGTTTCCAGCGCAGGACGGAAAGCAATGCCATAGGATCACCACAGAAGAAGAGCAACACTGTGAAGGGATTTGCCATCGCCAACCAGACCCAGCGAGGAACCCTCTCCATCAACTCCTTGGTACACAGTATTATGGATTTTATGAGAGCCCTGCCGCTAAACCTGGGGACACTGCACTAACTGGTTTGCCGCCACCTTGAGTTGGAGTTCTACCACAATTCTTGCCACCACTGCCACCGCCAGGACTACAGCACCCAGCAGCACTCGCGGCGCGCATGCCGCCACTGCGTCCAACCAGCAACAGGAGGAGTTTTTGAGGCACACAAGGCTCCCGCGTCGCGGGACGCATGCGGGCGGCCCTGGGCATAGCCCAAGCCAATGGCGGGCCCATTTGAGCCCATTCGAGAATGGAAGAGGATGGGAGGGGCCGCCCTCTGACCCAACCTGTAGTTTAAGGTCAGTCCATATTAGCTCATCTTTATACCTGTGGTATTACCCCGACCTGGCATTTGGACACTTGGGGTAGTTGTTGAGATTGTTCTAACTCTGCGATGGCCACCAGAGGAGGAAAGGGGAGGAATCCTCTTATGAGTGGGTCTGTGGCAGGGACACTGGACCAGTTCATAATCAGAGCAACATCAGTACTGGCCCACGGAATGGCCTTGACTGAGCGGTGTTTATCGCTGGACCCCACGCAATCTAAACGTTCATCTCTGGGTGGGCTGATGCATGTAAGGTCACCTGAGCAACTTGCAGTTTTGGCTATTGACCACCACGCTTCAGGAGGAGGCAATAATCAGTCATCGCAGGGCCCAGTGATTCCAGTGGACACCTCTTTATCATTGGAACCCCCATCTAATACCTCGCTTGTTGCCTTAGCAATAAAAGAGTCCGCTCGCAGCATACCTCCTCGTGTTCTAACGAGGTCTGTGTGTAGCTCTACATTGCAAGCCATGGATCAAGTGCCTGAACCCGCAACAAAGAGAAAGCGGGGTAGGGGCCCTCAGAGGAAAAAAGAACGCAAACATTTATAAATCTAACAGAACCAGCACGCCGGAGTTCTCAGTAATGCCACTCTTAAAGGAGACTTAGTTACCTACTCCTCTAATAGGCACGCTTAACTCAGACACGGCTGGTGTTCATCTACCTCAAGCTGCAGAGAATTTTTGGGATAAATTGGGAGTCCTACTTACTACATCTTTTTGACCAATTCTTGAAAGACTCATCAATAGAGGAAAAACTCTTGCATTTTGAATCAATTTTTGCATCTAACCATGCTAATAGTAATAAGTTACTGGGGGGTCATATTAGGCTCCCTGAAGCAACAACGAATGTAATGTGTAAACCTCCTATTTCTGTTAGTCTACCATCTACCTCATTGCCTTCCAGTTTAACATTAGCACCTTCTAGTGGGAACGCTGAGGTTGGTACCACATTGAATCTTGGCAATGTGACCTATGGTGGGGGAGAAACTAACAAGAACGTGGGTTTAGAGACACTGACTGTGGGGGGAGGTCTGGTGCCTAAATTTAAGAGGAAAGATAAAGCCTATGACCACCGTACGTGCCCTCCCAGCTGCGGTGTAATGAATCCCTGCGCTGCCATGCATAGATTTACCATCTGCATTAACCCCATATGTCGTTGTACTGACTGGTGTTCCTGTGTTGGAACAGGGTAAAGAGGAGTCGTATACTGATCTAAAAAATAATTGTACCCACTGGTTAAACATAATAAGACCCCACTTCCACCACAGGTGTATAGTGAAATTCTATTTGCCCGCAGAGTTAGTTGGGTGGGACAAAGAAAGAAATGCATTGAGGCTGATTGCATTTTGATTAATTTTAGAGATAGGGGGGCGGTTGAACATATATGCGATTGGCATCAGATGCGGGCAGCCACTGGGATACAATCCCTTTCCCTAACTTACTTTTACCCTCCCTATCCTCTCCAACCTCCACTAGAGAGAAGGGGCAAGTCATGGGAAAGTTGGGATCCAAGAGCACATGCTGGTAGTGTAAATAACAGGTGCCGAAATTATGATACTTTCCTACCAGTTGCCTTCCCTGTAAGTAATAGATTTAGTGTTTTAGACTAGGTGGATTGACTGATCTCTAGTAGCCAATATTCAATCCCCGAGGCCCAACAGCTAGCCCCCCCTATTGATGATGGAATTGAGGCCCATGATCATACATTGATTTTGTGCATTGAAATGGTGAGAGAAGAAACTTCTATGGGAACCATTGATGACATTGAGGAGGCCATAGATAGTATTCTGGCTGGCAGGGTGGGGACCCTGCCAATTACATCTGAATGGGGGGACCCCACACTTCTATTCTAGGCTATGGAAGTTCAAAGGCCACAGGGAGTCGTGGTTTCTGATCACCCATCGTTGTTGAGTAACAATTTGTTAGTAGCAGAGCATGCCATGGGATAGCAGATAGCTTGATTGAGGCCACGGTTGAAATTACTGGTGACCATGAGGAAGTGAATCCGCTTGTGGCCCGTGAGAGAGGGGAGCTCAATAGAGCTATGCAGAACATTAAGGTAGCAACATCACAAGAACTAAAGATGTTGTCTTGAAATATTGCTCGATTAAATGCTAAAATGGACCTTCCAGATTGGGGCAAATTCATTGATACCCATGAGATCTGCTTATTCCAGGAGACCTGGGCCTTGAAATCTCTGTACAGAGCAGTGTTTGCCACATACTGTAAAGCGGCCGTTCAAGGGCCATGGGGAAGACCATCGGGAGGCTTGAGGATATGGGTTGGTGTACACCTTGGTTGTGCAGTTAAGATGAGAGAAACCCATTCCTCAGACATTCTATGTATTATTCTCTCTCTTAGCAACTTTCCAAAGGTGGCTTTTATTAATGTTTATTCTCACCCCGTGAGGCATGGGCAGACCTCGCAGACATTAGATTGCCTGGCTGGCTTTCTTTCCACTCTGCCTGAGAAAGTCTATCTTATCATTGGTGGGGATTTCAATTTCCATTTTGAACCTTTAAATGGTTCACCTCATCCTATTACGAGTGATGAGGACTCAACAGGGGGAATTCCAATGTGCAATCTTTACCCAATAAGGGGTTGGACCCCTTTAGCCGTACAGTTGACTTCACTTACCCTCAGTTATTCACTGACGGCTTGTAATCGGCCTGTCTGCTGATAACCCAGGGAAATATGCCTTTGAAAGGAATGGTCAGGCCTCCACAATTGATTATATCTTGGTGAATGTGGATATTTGGCCTAGGATTGTGAACTATTTTTAACAGACTCCTACTGAAAGTGATCATAATCGGCTAGTTGTAACCTTGAATTGGTGTCAACTAGCAGTAGGACAGGCTGTAACTAACCCACCCCATCTGACTTAACAGCAATTGATGGAGGCAGAAGAAGCCGCTGGGGAACATTTTTAAAATCTCCAGAGGCAATGGCTTCCCTGTACAAATCCATCATCCCCTTTTTGGAAAAGGCAAGTTTTTTTATAGATAATAGCGGTGTTACTGACCCTATAGAGGTGTACGGGTAAAACCACTTGGATTTGGTTGGAACCTTGGCAGAGTTCTTTTGCAGTACCTCAACTTGCAAAAGAAATGATTGTAGAGGTAATAACCCCTGGTATAATAGGGCATGCATAGACGCAAAGAGTGCTCTGCTGATTAAACTTCGAGAGGGTGACAATGTATGCATCAGGGAAGCAAGGGCACATTTTAATAAAACTATTTTTCTAGCTAAATCTGAATGGGAAATTGACATATGGCAAGCCATTCAGAAAGCCCTAGACGATAAAGATTGAAGAGGGTTTTGGAATTTGGTGAAGACAGGAAAAGCCGAGGGTAAGTCTACAATTGACCCAAACATTGGGGAGGCGGTCTGGCGAAACCATTTTAAACTATTATATTCTAAGTCTCAAACAGGAGCCATTGTGATGGGCCCCCTGTCATTGATTATATTTATGTCCCACTTGCCGACAGACCCCAATGTTTGCTGGCTGAGGTTAAGCATGGGCGCAATTTGCGAAATTCGCATTCCGCGAATTTGCGCGAAATCGAATTCGCAATCCGAAAAATATGCGAATTTGCGGATTTTTGTTTTTTGCGTGTTCACTGGGTTTTTTCGCATGTTCGCGGGCCGCTTGCATGGTGAAGTTACCCATGCGGTCGTGTATGGGAACAGCACCCTCTGCTTCACTACTGCCATCCACTGGTTCATCACTGCCACCCTCTGGTTCACACCTGCCACCCTCTGGTTCACCCCTGTCACCCTCTGGTTCACCACTGCCACCCTCTCGTTCACCCCTGCCACCCTCTGGTTCAGCACTGCCACCCTCTGGTTCACGATTGCCACCCTCTGGTTCATCACAGCACCTCTGGTTCACCACTGCCACCCTCTGGTTATCCACTGTCACCCTCTGGTTCAGCACTGCCACCATCTGGTTCACCACTGCCACCCTCTGGTTCACCCCTGCCACCCTCTGGTTCACCACTGCCACCCTCTGGTTCATCACAGCACCCTCTGGTTCACCCCTGCCACCCTCTGGTTCAGCACTGTCACCCTCTGGTTCACCACTGCCGCCCTCTGGTTCACGACTGCCACCCTCTGGTTCATCACAGCACCTCTGGTTTACCACTGCCACCCTCTGGTTAACCACTGTCACCCTCTGGTTCAGAACTGCCACCCTCTGGTTCACCCCTGCAAACCTCTGGTTCAGCACTGCCACCCTCTGGTTCAGCACTGTCACCCTCTGGTTCACCCCTGCCACCTTCTGGTTCATCACTGTCACCCTCTGGTTCATCACTGCCACGTTCTGGTTCACCACTGCCACCCTCTACCGAGACCTTTTGTGACGCAGCGGCAGCACAAAAGATACGCCATTGTGCTGGGTATTAACAATGTGACAATTCTGAGAGATGTATCACGTTGTAAAGCCCTGCGCCATCAGGAGGCGTCCCAGCGCAGGGGAGGGCGTACCTGCATAGGAACGCCTCCTAAAAGTGGCTGAGTGAAATCTACAAGATTTCACTCAGTCACTTTTAGGCCAATGCTGAGTCAAAACCCTGCGCCTGCTTGAAGCAGGAGCAAAGCTTGATGCAGCATTGGGGAGTTAGGGTCCCCAGAGCATTGCAGGAGCTGCGTCGCAAGCACGACGCAGCTCCAGCAATGCGCTGCTTTTATGGCACAGATGCGTGACGCATCTGTGCCCTTTTTGCCACATGGTGCGCCGCATTGTAAATGCGGCGCACCATGGGTGGCGGAGCCCCGTCGCACAATAACTGGCGCATCCCTGGGGATACACCAGTTATTGTAAATCTGCCCCTATACATTTAGCCAACGAGTGAGCACTTGCGGATTAGACAGTAGAAAGTACTCCAGTTGAGTAGAGGTATTGCACAAAAAGGTGGCATCTTCGCGGACAAACACGCAGGGCGGGATTCATTCTGCCCCCTGTTAGACTCGTTTTTTGTGCCCTTCTGCCCTCTGTTAGACTCGTTTTTCCCTTGTTTTTCTGCCCTTCTTCCGTCTTATAGACTCATTTTTTGTGCCCTTCTGCCCTCTGTTAGACTCGTTTTTGTGCCTTTCTGCCCCGTTAGACTCGTTTTTGTGCCCTTCTGCCCTCTGTTAGACTTTTTTTTCCCTTGTTTTTCTGCCCTTCTGTCCCTGTTAGACTGTTTTTTTGTGCCCTTCTGTCCTCTGTTAGACTCGTTTTTCCCTTGTTTGTCTGCCCTTCTGCCCTTTGTTAAACTGCTTTTTGTGCCTTTCTGCCCTCTGCATCACCACATCATCACTCAGCGCTACCCCACCATCACTCAGCACCACCACATTATCACTCAGCACCACCACAGCACCACTCAGCACCACCACAGAACCACTCAGCACCACCACAGCATCACTCAGCACCACCACAGCACCACGCAGCACCACCACAGTACCACTCAGTGCCACCACAGCATCACTCAGCACCACCACAGCATCACTCAGCACTGCCACATTATCACTCAGCACCACCACAGCACCACTCAGCACCACCACAGCACCACTCAGCACCACCACAGCATCACTCAGCACCACCACAGCATCACTGAGCACCACCACAGCACCACTCAGCGCCACTACAGCATCACTCAGCGCCACCACAGCATCACTCAGCACCACCACAGCACCAATCAGCATCACCACAGCACCACCACAGCATCACTCAGCACCACCACATCATCACTCAGCACCACCACATTATCACTCAGCACCACCACAGCACCACTCAGCACCACCACAGCATCACTCAGCACCACCAGAGCATCACTCAGCACCACCACAGCACCACTCAGCAACACCCCAGAATCACTCAGCACCATCCCGGTATCACTCAGCACCACCACCACCACAGCACCACTCAGCATCACTACAGCACCACTCAGCACCACAACAGCACCACTCAGTGCCACCCCAGCATCAATCTGCACAACCATTCAACAACAACTAGTTCAAATATGTTCTCTCAATGTTTCAAACTATATTACAAATGTCACAAAAATATGTTAATATTTCACTTCTGTTCTTGGATTTTCATCACAATAAAATACACTCAACATAATCTTCACAAAAGTTATTTACAAAAGTTGAAGCTATTGCCATTATAAATTAAAATCACTTTTATTTAAGTATTAATTATTTAAAAAAATTAAAAGCCATTGTAATTTGTAATATCAATACAGCTAAGTCACGGAAATACAAAACATGTTGCATTACAAATGCTATAGGTGTCACATTTGCAAAAGTTAAAACTATTTGCATTGTAAATGACAAAGCTATTCATTTAGCTATTTTCAAAACCAACACATAAATTAAAAAAATGGTAATTTACAAGACTAATAGCTCAAACTTTCCTAATGCGAGACCTATTGCATTGCAAATGCTTGTTTTTATATCTGTCAGTGCTTCCTGTTGAGGTTTAATTTTCGTGACAGGCGCCTCATTGCCTACTTGTAACTATTCTCTGACCCTGCTTCAAGGGTCAGAGCAGGGCCAGAGAATAGTTGCAAGTAGGCAACGAGGCACCAGGAACCACTTACAGGCTTACAGCAGCAGGTGCCCAAGTTGAAGCTAATTTCTTTGTAGCCCTTTTGTAAAAGGTTACAAAAAATTAGCTTCAACTTTTGCATCTGCTGCTGTAACCCTGTAAGGGCTTGGCTGAAAAATCATCCCCGCTGATTCACGGATTTTACCGCGATTTCGCGAGATTCGCGGATCGCAAAATTGCGGAAAATCTGCAAATTCCGCAAGCGGAATGAATTTTCAGCCCATGCTTATCTGAGGTAACAGTTGCCCCGGCCAAAGCCTTACCAAACAAGGCACCCAGATTGGTTAGGGTTCCAGGTGACCTGTTCAGATCTGAACAGGTAGTTTGGGCTCCATATCTGCAGTGCCTTTTTAATGCAATTCTTCATGGCTTGACACCCCCTCCAACCTGGGGGGATGCTGAGATCATTACTATTTATAAAAAAGGCTCCCCTCTAGAACAGGCAAACTATAGGCCTATTAGCCTAATCGATGTAACACAAAAGATTTTTGCTCGTGTTCTTCTGGGGAGATTGCAGATCTGGATGGATGACCATAATATACTTACTCCCCTACAAGCAGGTTTTAGGTCCCAAAACCTCAACTATAGACCAGCTGTGTAGATTACAACGGATCTATTGGAAAACTATAATGTTGGCAGGGGGTTCTATCTACCTAACATTCGTGGACACAGATCCAGGTTTTATATGGTGGACCGAGACCAGCTGTGGGGCTTACTGCTTGAGATGGGAGCTCCAGTCTACCTCTGTCAACAGCTTAAATGCCTTCATGAAGGCACCTTTGCCAGAAAAAGATTCGGGAATAGCAGGAAACTATTTGCTCCTTTCCCAGTTGAGAAGGGAGTGAGTCAAGGTTGAGTGCTCGCACTAACTCTTTTCTCCCCGCTCCTAAACAGGTTATTGTGGACTTTTTAGCTGTTGGGGACATAGACTCTCCAAAACTTGCTAACCGCAAAATATCAGCATTAATGTTTGCGGATGACACGCTACTGCTATCTAAAACACCTATAGGGATGCAGCGTGTCCTAGAGGAATTTAGCTTGTTTTGAAAGAAAAGGAATCCGGAGGTAAACATAAAGAAAACAAAGTACATGGTCTTCTATGCCGATTCCACCAACTGCCTGCACCCTAAATTGGATCTTAGGTCCTTAGAGAGGGTGAAAGTTTTTGATTATTTGGGCCTTACCTAAATGAGAAAATGGAATGGGACCCTCAGATTACCAAGGCAAATTTAAAATGAATCCAGGCAAGTGGGGGGATTCTAAAAGTTCATAGGAGCTGCACCGTAAAGGTCATTGGTCCCCACGCAGAAATTTACAAGGTTCAGGCAAGGGAGCCACTATGTACGGTGCTGAACTCTGGGGCCACTGTTCAATTAACACTCTGACAGTGACCGAAAATAACTTTTTAAGGCAACTCTTGGGCCTCCCACAAAGTACCCCCCTAATTCCTTTAAGGATGGACCTAGGCATTGTTCCTATTGCCGACATGATTGCTTTCCGCCCACTCCTCTACTGGCGACGGCAATGGAGCACGCCAGAGTTGGAAGATTATAGAGAAGAATTAAAAACAGTTATGTCCATTCTGGGGGCGGGAAATATTCCTTGGCTGTCCTTTATTCGGGATGCATTCTGTAAAATAGTGGGAATTGACATGTGGTCCGCTCCTGAGGAGACTTGTCTTGCTATATCTAAACAATCTCTAACATCTGCTTTGAAAGAACATAGACTGGCATATATCATTCAGTCAATAGACTTATCCAGTCTAACATCCAGGTTTCTGGATGTAAAGCAGCAGTATATCTTGGAGCCTGCTCTAAAGTTTATTCAACCCCTTGCAGCCAAGAAATTGTTTCTTCAATTTAGGCACGTGACGCACCCCCTCTATGCATTTTACAATAACTTGGTGGGTGCTAATAAATTACTATGTCCTGGGTGGAATGCTGCAGAAGAAACAGAGATTCATGGGATCTTTTTCTGTCCTGCATATAGTGTCGCCAGGTTCTTCAACTTTGCAGAAACCGGGATATAAGAAACTATAGAGAGGTCTACAGGATACTAGAGTATGATACTCACCTGGTTTTTACCGTTGCAATTACTAAATCTTTATTTGCAATGTGGTGCAAATGTAGATGTTTAGTGAAAAGTTTGAGGAGAGAATTAAGCTTTTGTCATTTTATTTAAGATCAATTTCCCCGATTTTAAACGGTATTCATTGAAGCTTACCTCTTTTTTTCCTTTTTTTGTTTATTTATATTTTTAAATAGCTTGTGCCATGTTATGGCAATGTCTAATATGTTGCTAACGCTGCCCTTCACTGTGATACTTGTTCATGCCTAATGCTCTTTATGGGTTGTTTACTTGAGAGGGCGGGACCCTCTCTATATTGCCACCTTCTTGACATTTGGGGTCAATATGTCAATTTATAAAAATTGGAATATGCTTTTCCTTTCTATTTTCTTTTAATCATTAGTCTGTCATTTTATGATGTTACATTTACAACCGTTATATCACTGTGCCTTTATGGCAGTAATTGCTGAAATAACGTTTTTTGACTGACTGATATGTAATTTCCCTATTTTAGAATTAGGATCTATAAAAGAAAAGAAAAAATTGTTATAACATGCAATAATACATTTGTAACAGCATAGCATAATTTCAACATTTTACAAAGTAATTCCTTTGCCTTTTTTGCTGTTCTCAGAATATATTGAATTTCACTACAAACAGTGATTTCAATTGTACTCATAACATATCAGCGGGCAAAAAAAAAACCAATCAAGTAGATTGTTTTAAAAAAAACAACAACCCATCCACAGTAAAATACTGGAAAATACAAATCACACATATATAAAATGGTTAATGCTAAGACAATGTTACAACTTAAATTTATGAACACTGTAAACTACAAGTCCATAATTCAAAGAAATACCCTTCCTTGAGGCCACATTGTATTTTTGCAGTCTTTTTTATGTAAATTGTCCAATGGTAATCCTATTAAATCATAATATTAAATTCCTCAGAGGCTAAATTAATTTCCTAAAAATTAGGTAGGTGTTAGTCCTGGCATCCTTGGTGTGGTTTCCCCCTATCATTTTGCCTCTACCTCCTGTATTTTTAATGCTGTGCTGGATTTCGTTTTTGCTGGTTTAGATGCTTTGGGCACTTAGCCACTGCTGATCAGTGTCAAAGTGCAAGTGCAAGTGCTCCCTGTATAAATTGTTATTGTGATTGGTTATCCATGATTGGCATATTTGTATTACCAAGAAGTCCCTAGTAAAGTGCACTGAGAGTGCCAGGGCTGGTGATTCAAATGCTACTAGTGGGCCTGCAGCACTGATTGTGCCACCCACATGAGTAGCCCTAAAATGGTGTCTCAGGCCTACCTCAGCATAGCCTGTATGCATTCTGTGAACTGCCATGTCCTTCTGGTCAGTGTCCCCACTGACCACGCCTAACCCTTCCCTTTCTGTGCACATTGGTTAGTCCTATGGAAGGCCCAAGGTACCCCCTTGGGCTGGGTGCAGTGTATGTGAAAGGTAGAGCATGTACTAGCGCAGGTGAAATGTTCTGGTAATAAATGACAGCCATTTTCGTTTTTCACTATTGTAAGGATATCTTGCCCCATAGGCTATCATGGGGAATGCTGGCTACAGTGGCTACCAGCATATCTTCCCATAGGGGCAAGATAGGACATAAAAGTCAGGTATCCCTGAAATCAGAATTTAATAACACATCTTTTAGGAAAGGTTGTTTTTAAATCCTGTGTTTTAGAACATCCCTTTTAGAAAGTTTCTGTTCTCTTGTCTTACCTTTCTGTGTGCCTTGGCCTGTTTGTGATTTTCTGGTTCTGAGTGACAGGGGCTGAGTGGCTCCCAGAGTCTGAGTGGGCCAACCCTGGGCTGAATAGTTCCATCTGCATCTAGAGTGGTGGGAGGGGGTAGCACCTGGGCCTGAATAGGGCTGTGTCTGTCTTCCACAATGCTGGCTCCACCTCCTGATGGGCAGCTAACGACCCTGACCCTCTCTCTGAAAGGAAAGGAGAGGCCAGGAAAACAAAGTGCTCAAGGAACAACCAGAACTGGTTCAGACTGGGCTCAGAGCCCTCCTGCATGAAGGGAACAAAGACTTTTTGGGTTATAAGTACAGGAGCCCAGACTACAGAAAATTAGATCATCCTGGAATCAAGAAGGAACCTCTGCCAAGGAGAAAGCTGGAATACTGAAGAAGAAAGACTGTCCTGCTGTTGCTTTGCTGGACTGACCTGCAGTTGCTTTGCTGCCAGGGAGAGGGGAAGCACTTTGCTTTGTGCTGTGTCCCCTTGCTTGACGGAATCTCCAACGGCCTGAAGAAGAGCTGGCTCCCTGTTAGGAACTCCTAAGAAAAAAGGACACCCCCCCCCAGCTTCCCTGAACTCTGCTGAGAGAGTTCTGTCCTTCCTAGAGTGCTTGGGCCAGTTGTGGTGCCTCTGGAAGTTGTACCTGTGTTGGAAAGCTGGAAACCAAGATTTTAAAGACTTTCAGCAAGTTTTAATGCATCGCTCGCTTGCGGAGTGAATCCACGTCAGTGCGAGGAAATTTCCGCAAGGTATCGCATCCCTCTGCATACAGACAGGAATCACGCAACACGCCCGCTATGTCCAGCGGGGTTGTCGCATCGCCTCCCCAGGGTCTCATGAGTGACGCATTGCTTGATTTTCAACACTGCAGCTTTCACTTGGAACCTTTGTCGCATCTAAAGGTACTGTTGGCTAAAACGTGACGCAACTGTGGATTATTTTAACGCAACCTTAAGAACTCATTCAAAACCATATTCTTGAACTGTGTATGTTGGATTTTTGTTGTTTTGGTCTTTTTTAGTTTATATTAAATATCTTTATTTTTATAAATTGTTGTGGAGTCAGTTTGTGGTGTTTTCAATGTGTTTCTGTGAGTGTTGGTACAAATACTTAGCACATTGCATTTGATAAGCCTGACTGCTCGTGCCAAGCTACTAAGGGAGTAAGCAGGGATTATCTAAAGAGTATATCCTCCTTACCCTGACTAGAAGCAAGGGTCCCTATTTGGACATTGGTACCTACCTCAGCCAACTAGAGACCATGAGTTCTAACAGTAGGAATTTGGTAAATTGTAAGGCAAACGTTGTTTGAAAACCAACTCAGCATCATTACAAAGAGTCCGGCCTTTGTCACTTTTTAGATAGGCATTCTAATGTCCAAATGTTGAGGAAGGATCATCATGGAAAATTATTGCCAATGCTACAAAAGTGCTTCTGATTTGCATTGGCTACACTGATTTACAGTCCGGTAATGTCGAATATAGAAATCTTTCAGGGTCTACATTAGTGCTACATGTATACATACAATTTTCACAATAATGATCCCATTTATAACAAAGGCCAAAAATATTTTCTAATTCTACACCTTCATTTTCCAATATGGTAAAGCATATACATTAGAAATTCCTGAGCATCTTGTTGGATATTTTGTGTAAATGTTGTAGAACCAGAACATACATCCAAAAGATTACGAAAATCGGAAACGGTTTGTATTTTATTTGTATCAGTTCTTAATTTTTCAAGAACAGAATGCAACAAGCTACAAAACTTTTTTTTCCGATTCTCCATAACACGCTAATGCAAACCTTCAAGAAAAAAATCAACATTGACCACTACATAAGCATAGCAGTTGACACCAAAACTATTTTTAAACTGATAACCAACAATCTCTTCAACAGTGTCCTTTTTCTTTCTGCTTGCAATCACAACATTATCTTGTTTTTTTCCCTTTCCTACACCTTCAGTACAGATATTCTCATACCTTCTTTTTCGACCAACGACACGCTTTTCAAATACATGATATTGACCTAAATTGGGAGCATATGTTCTTCTTAACTTTTTTATACTCTTTGACACAGTTTGCGTCTGCAATAAACTTTGTATCATCAAAATCAATCAAAAACAAGCCAGATAATGTTCTGACTCGCCACATAGCAACATATGCCACACCCTCTTTAAACACAGTGGCCTCATGCATCAAAGTCCGATTGCTAATTTGCGATTTTTACCAAATCGTAAATAAGGAATCGCAAAACGGGATGCATGATTGAAAGTGCATAATATTTGCGATTCGGTGAAAATCGCATTTTTTACCGAATCGCAAATATTATGCGAATTCCAATTTGCGATTTCGCAATTCCCATTGATTCCTATGGGCCAAATGGCCCATAGGAATCAATGGGATTTGCGAATTCGCAAATTGGAATTCGCAAAATGTTAATACATTCCATGGGTGCGGGGGGGGTCCAAAGGACCCCCCTGCACTCCTGAAATGTATTTTTAAATGGATGTTTCACACACACATGTCCTAAGGACATGTGTGTCTGTAACATGACAGTGTTTAAAATGCTAATTTGAGCATTTTAAACCTTTTTCGCAAATTACCACGAGGTTCACCATCGTGGTAATTTGCCCCCCCTAATTGCGAATTCGCAATTTTAAAATTAATCATGCATTGCTTTTAAGGAATCCCAAATTTGCGATTCCTTGAAAGCAATCGCATTTTTGGAATTCGCTAAAAATAGCGATTTTTCCAAAAATGCATGATGCATACTGAAAAGGTATTTAGGAATCGCAAACGGCTGATTTTACCGAATTGCACCGTTTGCGATTCCTAAATACCTTGATGCATGTGGCCCAGTATTTCCAATGTCCACCAAAGCACTGTCAACACTTAAACCTTGAGATTTATGAATAGTCACTGCATAGCCAGGGAAAGTGGAAACTGTTTTCTACAGACAAATAAATCTTTAACAAGCAAAAAACGAACTGAGCAATTACCAATTTGTTTAATTTCTTCAATCAGATCAAATTTAATTTTTAAAAATTCAATACCATCTTTATTTTCATAATTATTAAAATCCACAACTTTGCCCATTGCTCCATTAACTAAACCTTTTTATACGTCCAAATTACGCCTTAAAATAACTCGACAGTTTCTACATGCATATAGATTATTTTCTAAACCAGCAGTTTTAGATATTGATTTTTCTAAAGAATCCAATTTTTTTATTTTTTTTTATTGAGTTCTTGGTAAGGATTCAATAACATAATGATTACCAGAAATCCGACAACTAAATCTGAACATAATGAACTAAGATACATTGAAATCGCCTAAAATAAATGCAGAACATACAAAGAATTTGTATTTAAGCAAAAACATGGTATTCCAAATATCCAGCATTGAACACTTTTCTCAATCAAAATAATCTTTCCAGATTTTAGTAAATTTACGTAAAGCTCCGATCCTCTTTGCATAAAAAAAATTCACTGTTTCTGACTCTCTTAATTTTTTGAAAACACTCATCTGCTGTTGGAATTATTTCCGTTTTCAAATATTTAAGAATAAGAGATCTGGCAATTGCAACAATGATATACAAAAGCTTCACTAAGGAATCTTCCAAATTAAGCTCTGGATCAACCCCAAGTATAATTAAATTATTATAACTAACAATCGTAAAATGTAAATATTGAGGCAATATAAAAAACATATTTTCCCAGAAAACCTTAACTTTGGGACAAAGAGCAATGATATGCGACCAATTCGCCAAATCCGGTTGAGTGCATCTAAAGCAGTTAGACGATGCATTACTGTACATTTTAGACAGAGCTGCAGGCGTATATTACAATAGCCATTTGCTAAAGAAAAGCATACGTCTCCAGTTGGCACCTCTAAGAACCGTGAAATGTAATTTATTTAGGGTTTTCCAGTTTGTTTCCTTTAAGTTGAAGCTTTCATGCTTCTGCCATTTTTTTATCGCTTAGGCACTTAAATCCTCCTCCCTATTTTCCGCCAAACTTTTCCTCCATGCTCCCGCCCTCTTGAATACTGGGGACCAAAAGATATCATTTGTTAAATTAGAGATCTGACTTATTTGTGTTATATCAATATAACTCATTAACCTACACAACACTACGTATGAGCCCATCAGGAGAAAATTACCACGTATTAACAGTGACATCTCATCCGGAGTCAACCAAGCTCCAACTTTAATAAAATTTGAAAAGTTGACGAACCCATATCTCGCCCACGTTTGTGTGATATCAGATTCTAATGTGGTCCCCAATCCAAAAAAAGCTTCTCTTAATGGAGTTACTAAGGTGAGGAGAGAGAGTGAGTACCTTTTCAGCATAACGTCTCGTTTTTTGAGAAGCCAACGCAAAGTCTTATATCTGACTAATTTGGGTGGTTTGAAAATCACGAGTGGAGAAGGTATTTTTGATTCTTTACAGATTAAATCAAAAAAGAAATTAATAAATAATAACTCTATAAGTGCTGGATATTTAAATCTCGAGAGGTACTGTACAAAATATGCATAGTAATAATCTTTCAAATTTGTTAAGCCCAATCCACTGTGTTCCTCATCTGCATGTAGGGTTTCTATAGCTATTCGTGGGGTCTTTTTTGCCCAAACGAAGGCTGAAAAAAGGGATTCAATCTTTGAAAAAAAATAGGCAGAAAGGAAACAGGAGATGGTAGAAAACAAAAAGGGGGAGTATTGACATTTTAATTAATGCCACTCGGCCTAAGATGGATAGAGGCAATGCTTCTCATCTTAGAAGCATAGCACGCACCTTCCTAATTAAGGGTTCAAAATTGAGCATATATAGATCGCGTACTGAAGATGTAAAATAAGCCCCTAGATATCTTTTGGGTTTATTGGTTATGCATCTCGGAATATCTGGATGCAAGTCCGGATTGATATTACCGCGAATTATGATCTCGGTTTTACGTTTATTAATTCGATACCCCCAATGCTTCAAATTGTGAAAAAATGGAAAAAGCTTGTTCTTGCGACTGCATATTAGATTTCAACAAAAGCATAATATCATCTGCGTACAGTTTGATCTTATCAATACGATCTATCGGCGGAGAGATATCTTTACTTTTTCCTATTACAGAGGCTAAAGGCTCAATAAAAAAAGCAAAAAGAGTAGGGGAGAGAAAGCAACCTTGCCTCGTTCCTCTTTGAACTGGGATTGACCCTACCATCGATTTATTAATTAGAATATGGGCTTTTGGTCCCTGGTACAGATTTTTGCTTAAAGCAATGACTTGAGAAGGAATACCAAATCGATATAAAATGAAAAAAAGAGTGTCCCAAACTACTAAATCAAAAGCTTTTTCTGCGTCTAAAAGAAGAACTAAGGCCGATACCTTACGTGTTTCAAAAAAATCTATTGCCTCTACTAAATAATGTGTGTTAGTGAGCAGTTGACGGCCAGTGATGAATCCATTCTGATCTGTATGAATTAACTGTGACACAACCTTATTAAAACGGATAGAAAGCAATTTTGTAATAATTTTGTAATCAGAGTTTAATAAAGTTATAGGCCTATAAGAATTTGGATCTTTTGCTTCTTTTCCTTTTTCAAAAAGCTGACCACTGTACCATCATAGAAGGATGTCAGGATCAGACCCCCCTGAAGCATTGAATTTACTAATAAAACAGGTACTTCAGAGAGACAACCAAAAAATTTGATAAAAATTCAGCCAGATATCCATCTGGGCCGCAAGCCTTACCGTGTGGCAGATCTTTAACTACCAACTCCAATTCTTTAATAGAAAAACAAGACGCCATTACTTCTTGATCCATATTGGAAAGAGATGGAAGGGAGTAATTATCTAGGAACTCATTTAAACTAACTTGATCCAAGATATGGGAGGAAGAATAGATGTTCTCGTAATGGGATAACATAATTGCCCCTATTTCCGCCTGATCTGCGGTATCTACTCCGGTAATTGGGGATTTTAAGGATCGAATCAGGTTAGCTGCGTCTTGTTCTTTAACTTGCCATGACAAACATTTTCCGGTTAAATTACTATGCTCATAGGTTTTCTGAGCTTGCCTATAAAAGATTTCCTCACTTCTTGAAAAATAATGAGCATTCAGTTCACGTTTTGCAGTGCTTAGTAGATTTTTTAACTCAGCCGAGGGATCATAATACTTTTGATGTACTAAGGCCTGTATTTTTTGCTGTAGCTGGTTTTTTGTATCTCGAAATATAGCTGCTTCCCTTGCATCCCTGCTTATAACGATGCCCAGAATAAACGCTTTCAAGGTGTCCCATATAATATGGACTGGCGCTGTCCCCATATTTCGTTCTAGAAAATCCTTGATCTCCACCTGGACAGACATAACCCAAGGTTCACCATTCAAATAGTATTTATTAAAGACCCAACGTTTCACAACATTAATCCTTTCATCTAGCTCAATTTCAAAGACAAGCATTGCATGATCGGAGAAGCCATTATGTAAAAACTTATGGTCCCGACTAGTAAGTAATGAAGAAATTAGGAAGAAATCTATACGAGAAAATGCCTCCCCGACCAGCATGTATATTCTCTTTTATGAGGGTTTATTAACCGCCAACACTCAGCAAGATCAAAAGTCCTAATATTATTCAGTATAGTCTGATAAGATTTGGGTTTAGCCTGCTGTTTTCCGCCCAAGGTTGAATCTAGTTGTGGGCTCATCAATATATTAAAGTCCCCTCCAATAACCAGATCTCCATCGACCATAAGGAGAGACTGAAACATTTCTTCATATATTAAGGGGCTATCGTTAATGGGAGCATAGAAGTTCACAAAAGTAATGGGTGAAGGTCTATTCTTAATTTTACATTTAGTCCAGCACCAACAACCCTGTTTATCTGCTTCAGTAAGAATTATTTCTGCCTCTAGTTTCTTATTAAAAAAGATTGCAACCCCCCGCTGTGACTCTGAAAAAAAGAAGAACCTTTGATAGTCAGCCAGCCTTAAAACATGGAAAATTTAACTGCTTTAGAGATTGTGATATGAGTTTCTTGTATCATAATGACTGCAGGGTTCTCTGTTAGAATCCATGCCTCTATTGCCCTCATTTTCAGAGGCCGTTAACAGTGAAAGAAATAATTTTCAAGCCAAGTGTAGACATAGTACAGACATATGATTAGAGCACAAAATGTAATTTTCATCCCTAATTTCCCAGACTTCTTAGAATTATCTGCTCCTTGATTGAAAAAACATACTAATCATCAAACAAATACAACATGACAAAACAAATCTCCACCAAGAACACATTTGTAATGTTGCTCTCTCCCCCCCTGCCTGTGGCGCCCTACTAACTCTCTATCCTCTATCCTCTACCCCACGCTTGCCACAGCACCCTTTCCCTTAACCTTGGGGTGTAGTGATGAAACACCCCCTGATTCCCCAGACCCGTGCTCGTCCCTCCCCTCCCAAAACCAAAGACTATAGCCATGATGGCGTTAGGAAAAAAAAAGGTAATTGAAGAATTAATCCAGTCTATCACCATTATACATTGTGTAACTCGTGAAGAAGATCCTGTGCTTCCTCAATATCGGATAGCAGATAGAATTTACCTTTAATCAAAACTCTAAGTTTAGATTGTTGTGCTATCATCTCCTGAGCACCTTGAGCCTTAAATAACGGGAGCATCTTTACAAATTCTTTCCTACGTCTGGCCGCAGTAGCTGACATATCTGAGAATATTCGGCATTTCACCGTAGCATTCACAAGGAATTGTCTTTGTTTGAATGCCCTACACAATATTTGTTCCTTTACCTTAACATCTGCAAAATTTAGTACAATAGTGCGCGGAAGGGTAGAGTTCGGAAATGGTCGAGCAGGAACCCAGTGGGCTCTTGTGATAGTGAGGTCTCCTTTATATTCCGGTATCACCCCAGACAAGCCAGATAATGTTCTAACTCGCCACATAGCAACATATGCCATACCCTCTTCAAACACAGTATTTCCAATGTCCACCAAAGCACTGTCAACACTTAAACCTTGAGATTTATGAATAGTAAGCATGGGCTAATTTTGCGAATCTGGCGTTCGCAAATTTGCGTATTTGCGAACTCGCAATCCGCAAAATCCACGAATTCTCGCGAATTTGCGGATTTTTTTGTTTTTATAGTGTTTGCAAGGGTTTCTGCCAGTTCGCGAGGATTTTGTACCAGTTCGCATTTGCGAACTTACTTGTCGGCACGCAACGGTCGCGACTATGTTGTTTCTACGTCTGATTCATCATCACAGGTTCACAGCACCCTCTGTTTCAACACTGCCACCGTCTGTTTCACCCATGCCACCCTCTGGTACATCAATGCCACGCTCTGGTTCATCATCATCACTGTAGATTATGGGGGGAAAAAGCAAGCACACCTGCCCTGCTTCAACTGACATAATTAATTTGGGGTTGATTTATTAATGTGTCACTGTTTTAAAATTCCAGTCTGGCACCTGCTTCCTTATCTGTAATTTGCTTTCTGTTGCAGTGCAAATTTTTTTTCCAGGACCTTTGTGGCCTACTTGTAGCTATTCTATGATCCGGCTGTTAGGGTCAGAGCAGGGTCATACAATTGTTGCAACTCTGAACTCTGGAGGGGCCTCAGTCAGGAAGCACTACAGGGAATGGTTACTAATGATGAATTTGAACTTTTGCACCTGCTGAGTGCTTTCAGTTTAGCAAAACTCGTTTTTCTGCAGAACAGCAAATGTAATGCCTCAAACAAACTTACTTGTGAAAGTTGATTTCTAATCCAGAAGTGATCCAAAGAATGTCAAAAGGCCTCAAATCCAAAAAAGGGCAGGCAAATGTCAACCTGAGGAGTTATTCTGATAAAAATCATCATTTTCAGAAGGTCTATGCTGCTTTCTAGTGGATTTCTTGTGCAGAATTGCAAATTTTGTAATTTCGCGAGTGCAAGATTGTTGCTGCCCGCCGCACCTACATGTTCGCAATTGCCAACTTACGTCGCACGCCGCAAAATTGTATCACCAAGAAAAAAAATCCGCTGCGTGCGAATTTGCGGATTTTTTCTGTAAATTTGCGAGCGTTCGCGGATCGCGAATTTACCGAAAATCCGCAAAATCCGCAAGCGGAACGGATTTTCCGCCCAGGCTCAATGAATAGTCACTGAATATGCCAGAGAAAGTGGAAACTGTTTTCTACGGACATATAAATCTTTAACAAGCAAAAAACGAACTGAACAATTACCAATTTGTTTAATTTCTTCAATCTGATCAAATGTAATTTTTAAAAATTCAATACCATCTTTGTTTTCGTAAATATTAAAATCCACAACTTTGCCCATTGCTCCATTAACTAAACCTTTTTATACATCCAAATTACTCCTTAAAATAACTCGACAGTTTCTACATGCATATAGATTATTTTCTAAACCAGCAGTTTTAGATATTGATTTTTCTAAAGAATCCAATCATGTCTTCAATTTTTCTGTCAAAAGAATAGTGATTCCTTCATGCTCTATTTTATCAGTGGCTTACATTTTTATCATTTCTTCATTATCCAGTTTCAAAAGTTGTTTTTGAATATAGAATACTCACGCAGTGTTGGCATTAAGTAGATTACAGATTTGTTTTCTGCAATTTTCATGTATATTTTCCCAGGAACTACATTTTAATTTGGAAACAAATTGGAAAGTAATCGACTTTGCAAAGCTTCTTTGCCATGTTCAGTCAGTAGTCCAATTCTAATATCTTGGAGAATAGTTCCATAATCAACATCAGATGCCTGTCACATATTTGTAATGAGTTCTTTGTATTCAAAATATGACCAAATGTTCACGTTTCCAACACTACACAGAGACTTTCTGGTGTCTTCATGCACAAGTGTTTTAAATACTGGTTGTCTTTGCAGTAGATCTCCAAAAACTATGACGTGCATCAGTACTTACTTGTAGGTACTAAAATCTCCCAATAAACACAAGGGTTCTTTTTAGAGCCACCCAACATGTAAACACATACACTTCTTAAATATCTAAAAATATTTTTATTGACATCTCAAATGACATCACTGATTACATCACTGATGACATCATCCTTGTGAAAGAGTAGCAGACCTCCTCTCACCCTAATATAACCTTTGATACACACATTGAAAAATAGAAACTAACATTTTCAAAACAATGAAGATACCAATACCAGTTAGAACAACCTATTCAGTAATTCCAAAATCTACATACACATCCACTCATTCACCAACAGTTCTATACAGTCACTCATACATGATGTCATTAGTGATGTCATGAGTGATGTCACTGACCATGTCATGAGTGATGTAATATGTGATATATTCAGCAGTGGATTGTGGGCGCGCGAGTTAGAGTTAACTGAACTAACTATAACGGGGGAATTTCAATGGTGTTGTATGAGTGAAATGTCCAGCTAACTATAACATGTGTGAAACCTACGTTTTTGTAGTGAATTTCTTTTTTTTAAAATTATATTTATTATTTTCCATGTTGCACACACTTTATACATTATACATTGTTCAGCAATAATACTTCATGCTTCACATTTAAATAAGCTCTATTACAAGATATACAAATATTTCATTACGCATTTCCACCATCATTATTTATATTTCTTACTTTACCACCATTAAACATTAAGCCCTTCTTGGGTCTACCTGCGGCCCAAATCCTTCCTTTCACCTACTTATGGGTTGCCATAATCTTAAGCCTAATGTCCTTCCCCTTTTCTCTTTTCGTGCATAAATATTCTTCTCCATATTATATGCATTCAACAGATTAGCCGGCCAGGTTTCTAGTGCTGGTGGATTTTTGTCAAGCCATGCTTTTGCTAAGGTCAATCTGTATACTGACATTGCGACAAACAGAAATTCCTGCTGTGTGTCAGCTCCTTCCATACCCAGACCTAAAATTATCCAAGCTGGGATAAGTTTAATTTGAATCCCCAATGATCTGTCTAGAAAACCCTCGATGTCCCTGACTAGCGTATGTAGTTGAGGGCAGGTAGCAAATATGTGAATACTATCAGCTTCACTAGCGTTGCATCGAAGACAGTTTGTACCCATGGTCCCTCCCCATTTAGCTATCTTGGAGGGGGTATGACATAGTGAATACAGAGTTTTATAATGTTGTGACTGCATGGAGGATGAACACAATATAGTACGGCGTAGGTCCAGTGATTTCTTAAACCACCCTACTTCCAGGCTACGTTTTTCCGCCCATTTATTACCTACTTTTCATAAGTCATTAGTTTTCCCTTTAACCAAACAGGCATAAAAGGACCTAATGGTGCGATCCCCCAAAAGTCAAATTTTTTCCAGTATCTCATTCCTACTCACTCCAACTGACCCCCCTGATTTATTATTCAAAAAGCTCCTGACCAGGAGATGCTTGACAAAAAGCTTCTATTATCGATACCATGCTTAGTTCTTAGATCTGCAAACTGTACGATCCCCTGTGCATCAAATAAGTCCCCAATCTGGACAATACCGCTGTTTACCCATTCTGACATTACTTCATCTGCGAAGTTTGCTTGAGGAAATGACCTGTTTTTATAGAGTCTAATATATCTGTTGTATTTCCCCAATTTACTTCTTTTCAAGAAGGCAATCCAAATCTTAACAGCAGCGGAAACTGTCTTGAACCTGGTTCTTTTAAAGTAGCCAAAATCAATACAATTTAAAAAGCAGTTTCCCGCATCTGTCCCTAACACCGTAGCATATAGTTTCGTAGACAGGTTATTAACTCTTTGTACTGAATTTCGAAGGTTTTTTAAATGCTAATTCCTAACTATAACATGTGTGAAACCTATGGTGTTTTCAGTGAATTTACAAGGTTTTTTAAATGCTAATTCCTAACTATAACTTGCCTAAAATCTATATTTTTTTCTGTGAATTTAATCAATTTGTAAATGCCAATTTTTAACTGTATTATTTGTTATATTTATTTTTTTGATACTAATTAACTACATTTTTATAATAATTATTTTTAGCTATTTTATTTTTTTAAATTACATTACATATTTTTAATGTAAAATAATAAAAAAACAAAATTAAAAAATGATTTAAAAAAAAATCAATATAATAAAATTCATTTCTATATATTTTTTTGCATTTTTTTGTATTAAACGCAGGGTACGCGTACCGTCCTCGCACCATCCTTCGCATATGTAATCGCACTGTACGAGTACCTGTGCATACGTTAGAAATACATTTTGACGTTACGCGTTCAATTGGCGCTTCCGCGTGACGTCATGTACGTTTGTATGGTGCACGGTACGCGCACCCCGCAAAAGTTTTTTAATGTTTAAAAAGATATATCTATGTATTTATTGTAAATATTAAGTCAAGACAGTATCTGAGGTAATTATGAAAATAGTATTTTTTTACTTTTAATAAGCGTATATTAATTTTAAAAGCAATTGCGCGAATCGGGGGAGTACGTCGTACGTACACGCATCATAAGCACACCCTACGCGTACCCCTTGTGACTTTGAAACAACAGATTTGATTGGTTCATAATACTTCCTATTCCAACAGTTGAAGGACCCCACCCATGTTAATCATTCTTCTTTGACCTTCACTGAAGAAACACCTTTTTGTGAAGGAGCTCTTGCTTCAATACATCTTCATCATGGCTGCACAGCAAGGTGAAGATATATCAGAACACTCTTCTGAAGAAGAATTTGTGCAAGAAGACTCAGCACCGAAGAGGAAGGAATCATTAATTTGGAAAAAAAATCCTTTCTGGAAGGAGAAAAGAAAGTTAATGCAGCAAAGGTCACCTGTAAAGTGTGTGGGACAGTGTTTTCAAGAGGCGATCTGAATAAGAAATATTGTTTTGGAACTGCCAACATGGTAATATATGTGAAGAATCTACATCCCCACAATTATGCAAGAGCTGCATGTGCCAGCCTGCGAGAAGACCCTCCACCAGCTGTAGCCAGGACTTCCACAGCACCATCAAGCCCTCATCTGGACATCCATCCAGATTTTGCTGATTTCATTATTTTATGTAAACTTTGTTAGGAAACCCTATGTTATGGGGAACAGTCCATTGATTTAATTTGCAGAAGGAAACAGGAGCACCGTTGCTCGCACCGTTAATTTTTTTTGTTCATTCGTTCCAGTGCCAGACTCTTTTGTTTGTACAGTTCCCTTTTTTTCCTTTTAAAAAAAGAAAATAAAATAAAATTGTTCAAAAAATCCCAAAAAATACAAAACAACAAAAAAGACACAAAAAAGTTATTTTAAGAACTAACTTTACTGGTCAAAAAAAGAGCTATATTTGTATGATACTGTGTAAAAGTTTTTTTGAATGAATGTGTAGTGCATAAATGAATGAAATAATACATTGGTAGTGTATGGTGAACGTGAAAGTGCAGAACTTTAAGGAGGTGCTACAGAATAACTCTATAAGGTGTTTACTTGCAGTATACTGTAGTACTTCCGAAGCACATGGATGTAACATGTACATACATATGTTACAAGTCTATGTTTCCCTCCGCACTGCTGGTGAAACTGCCTGGGTGAATTTATAAGTGTTTGTGTTTTAATGTAGTGAATTGATTTGTACATACTGCTGAATGGATCACGACAACAGTGCAACAGCAGTGACAGAGTGCTTGGTGAAAGTGTAAGGATACAGACTGGGGAATTGAAGGTGTGAAAGACAAGTGAGCAGGTAGATGCAAGACTGCATACATTGTGCATAGGGGTTTCAAGCAGTCCATACCCTAAGGCGTACTTCGCTACCTGAGTACTTGGGTACTGAGTGAATGATTACAGTTCTGCAAAGAGAGTGCCTGACTGAATTTATAAGTGCTTCAGTTTTAGCACAACAAATATATTGGTACATACTGCTGAATAGGTCACTACAACAGTGCAACCGCAGTGACAGAGTGCTTGGTGGAAGTGTAAGAATACAGACTAGGGAATTGAAGATATGAAAGACAAGCGTACAGGTAAATACAAGACTGCATGCATAGTGTATAGAGTTTGAAGCAGTTCATGCCCTAAGGCCTACTTCGCTGCATGAGTACTTGGGTACTGACTGAATGATCAGAGTACTGTAAGGAGAGTGTCTAAGTCAAAATATAAGTGCTTGAGTTTTGGTGCAGTAAATGTAATAGTACATACTGCTGAATGGGTCACTACAACAGTACAGCAGCAGTGACAGAGTGCTTGGTGGGAGTGTAAAGATACAGACTAGGGAATTTAACATATAAAAGACAAGTGTGCAGGTAGATATAAGGATACAAGCATAGTACATAAGGGTTTGAGGTAGGCCAGGTCCTAAGGCCTACTTCGCTCCATGAGTACTTGTGTACTGACTGAATGATCAGAGTACTATAAGGAGCGATCTAAGTGAATATATAAGTGCTTGAGTTTTAGCGCAGTGAATAGATTAGCACAAACTACTGAATGGGTCACTACAACAGTGTAACAGCAGTGACAGAGTGCTTTGTGGAAGTGTAAGGATACAGACTAGGGAATTGAAGGTATAAAAGACAAGTGTGCAGGTAGATACAAGACTACATGCAAAGTGCATAGGAGTTTGAAGCAGTTCATGCCCTAAGGCCTACTTCGCTGCATGAGTACTTGGGTACTGACTGAATGATCAGCGTACTGTAAGGAGAGAGTCTAAGTGAATATATAAGTGCTTGAGTTTTAGTGCAGTACATTGATTAGTAATGAATGGGTCACTACAACAGTGCAACAGCAGTGACAGAGTGCTTGGTGGAAGTGTAAGGATACAGACTAGGGAATTGAAGGTATAAAAGACAAGTGTGCAGGTAGATACAAGACAACATGCATAGTGCATAGGGGCTTGAAGCAGTTCCTGCCCTAAGGCCTACTTCGCTGCATGAATACTTGGGTACTGACTCAATGATCAGAGTACTGTAATGAGAGTGTCTTAGTGAATATATAAGTGCTTGGGTTTTAGTGCAGTAAATGGAATAGTACATACTGCTGAATGGGTCACTAAAACAGTGCAACAGCAGTGACAGAGTGCTTGGTAGAAGTGTAAGGATACAGACTAGGGAATTCAAGGTATAAAAGACAAGTGTGCATGTAGATACAAGACTACAAGCATAGTGCATAAGGGTTTTAAGCAGGACATGTCCTAAGGCCTACTACGGTGCATGAGTACTTGGGTACTGACTGAATGATCATAGTACTGTAAGGAGGGGACTACGTGAATATTTAAGTGCTTACGTTTTAGCACAGTGAATGGATTAGTACATACTTGTGAATGGTTCACTACAACAATGCAACAGCAGGGACAGAGTGTTTGGTGGAAGTGTAAGTTTACATACTATGGAATTGAAGGTATAAAAGACAAGTGTGCAGGTAGATACAAGACTAGATGCATAGTGCATAGGGGTTTGAAGCAGTTCCTGCCCTAAGGCCTACTTTGCTGCATGAGTACTTGGGTACTGACTAAATGATCAGAGTACTGTAAGGAGAGTGCCTGACTGAATTTATAAGTATGTGAGTTTTAGCGCAGTCAATGGATTAACACAAACTGCTGAATGGGTCACTACAACAGTGCAACAGAAGTGACAGAGTGTTTGGTTGCAGTGTAAGTTTACATACTATGGAATTAAAGGTATAAAAGACAAGTGTGCAGATAGATACAAGACTACAACCATAGTGCATAGGGGTTTGAAGCAGTTCATGTCCTAAGACCTACTTTGCTGCACCAGTACTTGGGTACTGACTGAATGATCAGAGTACTGTAAGGAGAGTGTCTAAGTGAATTTATAAGTGCTTGAGTTTTAGTGCAGTTAATGAATTAGTACATACTGCTGAATGGGTCACTACAACAGTGAAACAGCAGTGACAGAGTGCTTCGTGGAAGTATAAGGATACATACTGGGGAATTGAAGGTATAAAAGACAAGTGTACTGATAGATGCAAGACTGCATGCATAGTGCATAGGGGTTTCAAGCAGTCAATACCCTAAGGCGTACTTCGCTGCATGAGTACTTGGGTACTGACTGAATAATTATAGTTCTGCAAGGACAGTGCCTGACTGAATTTACAAGTGCTTGAATTTTAGTGCAGTGAATGGATTAGCAGAAACTGCTGAATGGGTCACTACAATAGTGCAACAGCAGTGACAGAGTGTTTGGTGGAAGTTTAAGGATACAGACGTGAGAATTGAACATATGAATGACAAGTGTGCAGGTGGATAGAATACTGCATGCATAGTGTATAGGGGTTTGAAGCAGTCCATGTCCTAAGGTCTACTTTACTGCATTAGTACTTGGGTCCTGACTGAATGATGACACTTCTGCAAGTACAGGGGCTTGACTGAACCTATAAGTGCTTGAGTTTTAGCGCAGTGAATAGATTAGCACAAACTGCTGAATGGGTGACTACAACAGTGTAACATCAGTGACAGAGTGCTTGCTTGAAGTGTAAGTATACAGACTAGGGAATTGAAGGTATAAAAGGCAAGTGTGCAGGTAGATACAAGACTACATGCATAGTGCATAGGGGTTTGAAGCAGTTTATGCCCTAAGGCCTACTTCGCTGCATGAGTACTTGGGTACTGAGTGAACGATCAGAGTACTGTAAGGAGAGTGTCTAAGTGAATATATAAGTGCTTGAGTTTTAGTGCAGTAAATGGATTGGTACATACTGCTGAATGGGTCTCGACAACAGTTCAACAGCAGTGTCAGAGTGCTTGGTGGAAGTGTAAGGATACAGACTAGGGAATTGAAGGTATAAAAGACAAGTGTCAAGGTAGAAACAAAACTACAAGCATAGTGCATAGCGGTTTGAAGCAGTTCATGCCCTAAGGCCTACCTCGCTTCATGAGTACTTGGGTACTGACTGAATGATCAGAGTACTCTAAGGAGAGTGTCTAAGTGAATATGCAAGTGCTTGAGTTTTACTGCAGTAAGTGGAATAGTACATACTGCTGAATGGGTGACTACAACAGTGCAAGGGCAGTGACAGAGGGCCCGATTCACAGAACTAACTTAAGACAAAATCCTAAACTTACTACTTTTGGTATTCACAGAAGTTAGGATTTTGTCTTAAGTTAGTCTTAAGACTGACTTAAGACAGACTTAAGTTAGGATTTTGTCTTAAGTCTGTCTTAAGTCTGTCTTAAGACAAACTTAAGACAAAATCCTAACTTCTGTGAATACCAAAAGTAGTAAGTTTAGGATTTTGTCTTAAGTTAGTTCTGTGAATCGGGCCCATAGTGTACTATGGAAGTGTAAGGATTCAAACTAAGAAATTGATGGTGTGAAACACAAGTGTGTAGATAGTTGCAGAACTGCATACATACTGGATAAGCGTTTGAAGCAGTGCATGTACTAAAGTCTAGCTCACTGTTCTACCTTGCTACACCAACTTCAGAATGGTGCAGCATTCACACACATTTTCCGATGTATTATTTCTGATTTGTCTTGTTCTATAAGTGTTATATGCAAACACACACAGCAACACATATATAATGCCCCCTCAATGCATACTGGTGTGTATGATGATCTGTTTACATAGAAGAAAACATATTCAGAGTATCTTTTCCTGTCATTGCAAATATAAAACACAATCTTGTACTATAACTGTGTTACAAAAAGTGATATATTGTTGCCACAGGATGACTTCAAATTTAGATTTAAATTAAAAGTAATTAATTAATTTAAATTTAAACTAACGATCTTAAGCTACATTTTAATTCTACATAACAAAGATACACAGCATCTCTTTATATAGTCCAGAATTTATTATTATTAAACAATGACATTATTCTTCAGACATCTCATATTTTAGCACAGCTGCTAAAAGTACTTCATCTGGTACTTCTTCCAGGTCATACTGCTGGTTTGCCGTTTCAGATTTTATAGCTTCCAGTAACTCTACGTCATCCAGTGCTTCCAAAAAATCTGCATCATTGCTTTCATTTTCAAATTCACAGGTGACATCTGCAATACTGATGTCCTCTGAATCAGTCTAGCTGTTTTTATAGATTGATTTTCTAGTTCAATTGAATTGTTGCTCATTTTTAATATCTCTTCTGTTATATAATGTTTCTGTTCTGTAATATTCTGTAATCTCTTCATCTATAACAAATCCATTATGTTCTAGGTCTTAGCACAGAAACATAAATACATCACTTTAACAGTTTTCTTAGTACACAATACAAAAGTGGGATTACCAACTATTTTGGCCCAAAAAAAATATTATGTAAATACAGTTGTCTAATAACATTCCAACAGTAGAGTTTTAGTAGTTGATAATGTTGTATAAATATCATTGCTTATAAAGATATTCTGTTTTCGAGTTTTCGTAAAATTCAAAACCAGTCACTCCTTATGACTATGGAAAATGACTCAGGCTCTTATTCTAAAATGCAGTACTAAAATGTAGAATATGTCTATTCACCTTACCCCTTCCAAACTAGTAAATGTTTTTTACTAAAATGCAAGGGATAGTGTTGCTTGTCTAGAATAACACTGCGAATCTGTGTGTATTTTGGTATCATTCTTACACTAGTTTTTGAATACTTCATGTGTTTTCACACACATCAATCCTTAGAGACCTATCCAGTACTCAAATTTTAACAAAATTAGAAACTATCCATTGCTTATATATATCCGAAATACTCACAGCAACACCAATAGAACGCCCTTCAACACAAAGCATTGTGTATGATGAGGGCATATGTACATAGAGAAGAAAAGCTACACACAGTAACTTATCCTGTCCTTGTAAATATGAAAGAGTATTTGAAAACACACTCGGTGACGTATTTTATGTTGAGCAATTTGGTCTCTTTTAATCCTGAAAGTCCCTAGTCTCTCCTAGCCAAGCCTTTTTTTTTTCAATACCATACAGATGCATTGCAGAAAGCTGTTCTGAAGCCGTGCCCCATTTTATACATCTCTGTAATAAAACTCTCTGGCGCTTTTTGAATATATCTCCTAAGATAGTGAGTCCCCAGAGACACTCAGTATGCATATTACCTTCATCATATATCTTTAAAAGACACACCATCTTCGCAATTATATGTACTCCGTCCATCTCTTGTTTCTTCTGATGTGTAGAGCACAGCACATTGACCATTTTTTGTAGTTACTTATACTTACCTTAAAAATAATAAATAATTAAGAAACTATATATTATAAAATTAGCATCTGTGGAAGAAAAGAAAAAATACAGTTACAATATATATTTTACAACACAGAATAATTTGTAAAACATTTCATTTGCCTTTTTTGCTGTTCTCAGAAGATATTGAATTTCACTAGAAACAGTGATTTCAATTGTACTCATCACATAACAGCAGGCAAAAAAAGACAATCAATAAGATTATCTTAAAAAGAAAACATTCATTATTCTCAAAAACAATCTAGAAAATAGAAATAAAACATATGTTACATTTTTTTTTTCTAAGACCAATTTCATACCTGTTAGACCTGGCACGATTGGCGAGGGTCTCCCTTCCATTTTTGCTGTTGCCTCATGTGTTTTTCTGGTGTTAGATGCTTTGGGCACTGTGTCACTACTGTCCAGTGCCACAGTGCGAGTGCTCCCTACTGGAAATTGATGTATTGATTAGTGGTTCCCTGACTGGATATTTGGTTTACTTGTCAGACCCTAGTACAGTGTGCTGAGTGTGCCCAGGGTGTGTAAATCCACTGATTATGCCACCCACAGAAGCGGCCTTGTAAAATGTGTCTAAGGTCTGCCATTGCAGAACCTGCATGCAGTCTGGTACTGTCATGCTGACTAGGCAAGTGCACCCCCACTTGCCTGTCCCTAAACTTTCCCATGTCTTCATATTAGTTATCCCTATGGTAGGCCCAAGGGCAGGGCGCATTGTATGTATAAGGTAGGACAAGCCCTGGTGTGTGTGGCATGTTCTAATAGTGAATTACAGACTTTTTAGTTTTTCACTATTGCAAGGCTAACTGTTCCCCAAAGGATAGAATGGGATGCTGGATTGGACGTGTTTATAATCCTTGCAGACTCATGGAACATGGTAGAAATTCTAGTTTAATACGCCTGGACTCAGAGTAATAAAATACATCTTTTAGTAAAAATTATTTTAATCTGTGTTTGCAAATACCATTTTTAGAAAGTAGTTATTTGCTTGCCTAACCATTTGAGCCTGCCTCTGCTAGTTTGTGTATTCCTTGTCTGGGTTTGTGGGTGACAGGACTGGATAATTCCAGGAGACAGGCTGAGGCATTTCCGGTGGTGAATAGGGAGATCTGCATCCGAGATGGGAGGGAGGAGTTGCACCTGGGACCTGAATAGGGCTGGGCATTCCCTCTGCAATGCTGGCTCCACCCCTTGTGGTGTGTCTGATGTCTCTGCCCTGCACACTGAAAGAAGAGAAAGAAGAATGTCAGCAAAGTGCTCCTGGACTGTACTTGACTTCCACAATGCTGGCTCCACCTCCTGTGGGGCATCTGATGTACCTGCCCTGTGCTGTGAAAGGAAAGGAGAAATGTGGTAAAGAGAGTGCTTTGGAACTGGCTTGAACTTGGCACAGGCCCCTCTACCCTCAGAGAACAAAGGATTTTGGGGTATAAGTATTGGGACCCTGAGCCCATGAAATTAGATCATTCCTTGAACTGACAAGAAGAAACCTCTGCTGAGGAGAAGGACCCTGAAGAAACTGAGGGGAGACTATTCCCAAGCTGAAGTGCTGCTTGAGGGATTGGCCTGCAGAGGTTGCCTGGCTGCCTAGAGAGGAGAAAGGACTTTGTGTATTTTGCCTTTGCTTTTCAACTTGTGCTAACAAGATCTCCAAGGGCTTGGAAGAGAGCTTGCCCCTGACCGAAGTCCCAGGACCAGTGGACTTTACCAGCCTTTGTGAATTGCTACTATTCCAGTGGCTACAGAGGCAGGGATCTGTGATCGACTCTTACGACCGGCCTGATGTCCTGTTGGAACCGCACTGAGCAACGTCCACCTCGAACAACGGAAGCTCTGCGCTCACGGACTCCGTCTCAATGCTGTCAATAAGCTGTAGCCTGCGCTGCGACTGGAAGGACACCGCAACATGCAACGCCTCGCTACACCAAATCGAACTAGTCTGACCGACGCGGTCACTGCTGCTGACTTCCAGTCCTGTGACTCAACAGAGTTAGGCACCGCCTCGCACACTTCGTGATGCACCGCCTGACTCGTACCGCTGTCCGGACTGACCGACGCCATCTCCTGAACTGCAGCTCGAACTCCGCACCGTAAAGCTGGAAGCACTGCAACAAACAACATCCGCCCCGAACAACGCAAGCTCTGAGCTCACCAACGCCGTCAATGAGCCGTAGCCTGCACCACGACAGAAGGGACACCGTGACCTGCAACGCTTTCTTTTCCTGCACCGCAACGCTCACCAAAACCAGCTCGCAGATCCGTGCCGGCCGCCCCAAGGAAAAGGTACTGTGTTTGAGCCTGTTGACATTTGAGTCGGCCCGGACCGCCGCTCCCCGCTGGATTTGTTAGACTTTGTGTTCTTTCAGCATGTTGTAGCCGGACAAGGCGACCGACTTGCACAGAACTTTGATTTACACCATTTTAACCAGAACTATTGAAATTTGATAGTACTGTTGATTCTTTTTGTCGTTATTGGTCTTGTGGTAACTCTATATAAAGAATAACACATTTTTGATACAAAACCTTGTGTGGTGTCCATTTGTAGTGTTGTCACTGGGTTACTGTATGTGGCCACAAATGCTTAACTTAACCTCTGAACTAGCCTTGACAGCTCGCGCCACGCCACCTAGAGGGTGAGCAGGGGTTATTTTAAGAGGGTAATTCCCTTGCCCCGACTAGAGGAGAGGGTCCCTGTTTCTCACAAGTACCTACCTGTGCCAACCAGAGACCCCCCAATTCTAACATTACCTAAATATGAAACAAATCAAACAATGATAAAATAACAAAAAATGATTCTTAATTTTCATACACTGTAAATAATGTTGTTTAGAAATATATGCTGACAAAATATACAACAAAAAGTTCTTAATTGCTTTAGATACTTTTCCTCAAGGCCAAATAGTATGCATGAAATCCTTTGTTTGGAAGTTGTCCAATAGTAATCCTGAAAGGCCACATTTTGTTTCAAAAATTTGGCTTTAAGAATATTAGTTAAGAATTTGGTGATTCTTTAGGCAAACGTTGTTTAAAACCAATTGAGCATTGTTGCAATGTGTCCAACCTTTATCAAATTTTAAATAAGTGGGATAATGTCCAGATGTTGTAGAAGGACCATCATGAAAAATAATTGTTACAGCTACAAAAGTTCTTCCTGATATTGATACTTGAGTAGTTACAAAATTTTAAATTACATTTCCAATTTTCTTCCTTCAGCTGTACAACGTTGCATCATTAAAATTACATACTGTCCATATCTTTGTATAAATAATCTTGATGATATTTCTGATTTACATTGGCTACACTCCATGTTTTGAGTTGCTCCTGTAAGTAAGTTATTAAAAGACACTGATTCACAGTCTGGAAAAGTCTAATATATGAATCTTTCAGTGTCTATGTTAGTGTTACATGTAAACAAACAATTTTCACGGTCATGTTTCCATTTATAAGAAAGGGCAAAAAGATTTTCAGTATCTATACCTTCATCGTCCAATACAACAAGCATATTCCTTAAACATTCCTGACAATCTTGCTGAATTTTCTGCATAAATTGAGTACAACCAGAACATATGTCCAATAGATTTCGAATATCAAAAAGTATTTTACTTTTATCACTACTACATTTCCCATAAACAGAATACAACAATAAACAAAATCTTTTTTCCTAATTCTCAATAATTTTCTGTTGCAAACTTTCAAGAAAAAAACATTAAAAACTACATTTAGCATAGCAGTTGACACCAAAACTATTTTCAAACTGACAACCAACAATTTCTTCAACAGTTTCCTTTTTAGGTCTCGCCTATTATATCCTGTTAGGGATAAATAGGCAAGATTATAGTAAGTGGTTGAAAAAGTCTACCAACTACGGATCGCGTACAGTTCATGTGAGGCAGGAGCGTGCACATAAAACACCATCGGCCTCGGCATCGGACTTCAAAGGAGGCTGCTCGCACACCACCATTTGTCTGAGCCTCGGCATCAGACTTCAAAGGAATCCGCTCCCAAGCCGCTCCCCCGCCCCCATCAGATTTCAAAGGAATGCGCTCCAGCTCCCCTGCCACCCCATCTGACTTCAAAGGAATGCGCTCCTGCTCCCCCACCCCCCCCCGCCACCCGCCACAGCAATGACGAGGGCTTGGTTTTTTTTGCATCCATTTTGCAGGGAAGCCGTGTTTTGTTCGGTGTTCTCTGCACCTTTCACGTTTTTTATTTTGGATGATAGTGAAAGCCTACCATGCTTGTTTACAGTAGCCTTGCTCATCAAATGCTGTTGCTGTGTTGCCATCTCTCTAGGGACACTCAGCTTGAAAACACTTGACTTGCTAGCTGCAATGCTATATCCGCTATGCTTTGCCTCTAGACAAGGTGATCCCTCGCAGACTGTGCTTACTCTGCCCCTCCTGATTCTGAAACTGACCAACACAGTCACCACGCAGTCTCTTCCCTCTGTCTTATGATGTTTGCCCTGCAACTATTTACTTCGGACCCTCACCCTCACACCTCCTCACCCTCACACCTCCTCACTGCCTCACACCCTCTCACCCTCACACACCCTCACCCACCCTCACACGCCCTCACTTAACGTCACTCTCCCTCACCCACTACACACCCTCACACATGCTCACTCACCCTCACACCCTCACCCACCCTCACTCAATGTCACTCACCCTCACTCACACTCACTCACCCTCACTCCCCCTCACACTACCTCACTCACCCTCACACTCTCACCCACCATCAATCACCCTCCCTTACCCTCACTCACCCTCACTCACCCACTCACCCTCACCCCTTCACCCTCACAACCCTCTCACCCTTACCCCCTCACTCATCCTCACCCCCTCACACCCCCACACCCTCATACCCCTCACCCTCACACCCCCTCACCCTCACACACCCCCTCACCCTCACACACCCCCTCACCCTCACTCACCCTCTCACCCACCCTCACCCACCCTCTCACCCTCACACACCCTCTCACCCTCATACACACTCTCAGCCACCCTCACACCCCCTCACCCTCATACACCCTCACCCTCACACCCTCACCCTCACACACCCCCTCACCCTCGCACCCCCTCACCCTCACACCAACTCACCCTCACTCCCTCACACCCCCACACACCCTCAGACCCCCACACCCCCTCACCCTCACACACCCCCTCACACCCCTTCACTCATACACCACCCTCACACCCCCTCACACTGCACACCTCACACTGCTGCACGCCTCACACTGCTGCACACCACACACTGCTGCATGCCAAACATTGCTGCACACCTCACACTGCTGCACACTGCTGCACGCTGCACACTGCTGCATTACTCATTTTTTTAAGCTTTATTCAGTTAAAAATTTTAAAACCATCAAAGCACACACAGTAAATTCCTTTCATAATTAATCACATTATTGGATCATGATTACACAACTAAATAAATTAGAATGTGCAGAAATAAAATAGTTGGTGAATGCCGAGACACAATAAAAAGTTTGTCACCAAATTGAGAGTTAACAGTTTCTAAAAATACCAATTTCCATAATATACAATAATCTTTACATTTAAAACTATCAAAATAGTACGGGCACAAAAGGCAGCGATTACGGTAGCAGCATTTTCCTTCGGCATCTCACTGCCCCTGAAATGTAGCTCACCACCCCAAAACATATCACGGAGGATCCTAACATTTGCTGCATTACTCATACTACTGCATGCTGCACACTGCCGCACTCCTCACACTGCTGCCCGCCTCACACTGCTGCATGCCTCACACTGCTGCACACTGCTGCATTACTCACACTGCTGCACGCCACACACTGCTGCACACCACACAATGCTGCACGCCACACACTGCTGCACGCCTCAAACTGCTGCACACCTCACACTGCTGCACACCTCACACTGCTGCATGCCTCACACTGCTGCACACCTCACACTGCTGCACGCCACAAACTGCTGCATGCCACATACTGCTGCATGCCACACACTGCTGTACGCCTCACACTGCTGCAAGCCACACACAGCTGCAAGACACACACTGCTTCACAGCACACACTGCTGCACGCCACACATTGATGCACGCCTCACACTGCTGCACACCTCTCACTGCTGCACGCCTCACATTGCTGCACGCCACACACTGCTAAACACCTCACACTGCTGCACGCTGCACATTGCTGCATTACTCACACTGCTGCATGCTGCACACTGCTGTATGCCTTACACTGCTGCACGCCTCACACTGCTGCACGCCTCACACTGCTTGATGCCTCACACTGCTGCACACCTCACACTGCTGCAAGTTGCACACTGCTGCATGACACACTCCTGCATGCTTTACACTGTTGCACGCCTCACGCCTCACACTGCTGCACATCTCACAATGTTGCACGCCTCAGAATGCTGCACGCATCACACTGCTGCACGCATCACACTGCTGCATGCTGCACATGGCTGCATTACTCACAATGCTGCACGCTGCTGCATGACACACTGCTGCACGACACACACTGCTGCATGCCACACACTGCTGCACGCCACACACTGCTGCACGCTTCAAACTGCTGCAAGCCACACACTGCTGCACGCCACACACTGCTTCACACCACACACTGCTGCACTCTGCACACTGCTGCATTACTCACACTGCTGCATGCTGCACTCTGCTGCATGCTGCACACTGCTGTATTGCTCATACTGCTGCATGCTGCACACTGCCACTTGCCTCCTACTGCTGCACTCTTCACACTGCTGCATGCCTCACACTGCTTCACGCCTCACACTCCTGCACGCCACACACTGCTACACACCACACACTGTTGCATGCCTCACACTGCTGCATACTGCACACTGCTGCATTACTCACACTGCTGCATGCTGCACACTGCTGCACGCCTCACACTGCTGCATGCCTCACTGATGCATGCCTCACACTGCTGCATGTCTCACACTGCTGCACGCCTCACACTGCTGCACGCTGCACACTGCTGCATGACACACTGCTGCATGCTTCACACTGCTGGACGCCACACACTGCTGCACACCTCACACGGCTGCATGCCTCACACTGCTGCATGCTTCACACTGCTGCATGCTGCACACTGCTGCATTACTCATACTGCTGCATGCTGCACACTGCCGTACGCCTCACACTGCTGCATGCCTCACAATGCTGCATGCCACAAAGTGCTGCATGCCTCACACTGCTGCACTCTTCACACTGTTGCATGCCTCACACTGCTGCACGCCTCATACTGCTGCATGCCACACACCTTTGCACCCCACACACTGCTGCACACCACACACTGCTGCATGCCTCACACTGCTGCACACTGCTGCATTACGCACACTACTGCATGTTGCACACTGCTGCACGCCTCACACAGCTGCATGCCTCACTGAAGCACGCCTCACACTGCTGCATGCCTCACACTGCTGCATGCCTCACTCTGCTGCACGCATCACACTGCTGCATGCTGCACACTGCTGCACAACACACTGCTGCATGCCTCGCACTGCTGCACGCCACACACTGCTGCATGCCTCACACTGCTGTATGCCTCACACTGCTGCACACCTCACACTGCTGCACGCCTTGCACTGCTGCATGCTGCACACTGCTACATTACTCATACTGCTGCATGCTGCACAGTGATGCACGCCTCACACTGCTGCCCGCCTCACACTGCTGCACGCCTCACACTGCTGCACTGCTTGCATTACTCACAATGCTGCATGCGGCACACTGCTGCACGCCTCACACTGCTGCACACCTCAACTGCTGCACGCCTTACACTACTGCACGCTGCACACTGCTGCATTACTCACACTGCTGCACGCCTCACACTGCTGCACGCCACACACTGCTGCATGCCACACACTGCTGCACACCTCACACAGCTGCATGCCTCACACTGCTGCACGACTCACACTGCTGCACGCCTAGCACTGCTGCACACCACACACTGCTGCACGCCTCACACTGCTGCACGCCTCATGCTGCTGCATTACTCACACTGCTGCATTACTCACACTGCTGGATGCCACACACTGCTGCACGCCACACACTACTGCACGCTGCACACTGATGCACGCTGCACACTGCTGCATGCTGCACACTGCTGCATTACTCACACTGCTGCATGTTGCACAGTACCGCATGACTCACACTGCTGCACGCCTCACACTGCTGTATGCCTCACACTGCTGCATTACTCACACTGCTGCACGCCACACACTGGTGCATGCCACACACTGCTGCATGCCTCACACTGCTGCACTCCTCACACTGATGCACGTCTCACACTGCTGAATGCCACACACCACCATATCACTCTAGGACACAACCATATCACTCTAGGACACCACCACATCACAATAGGACACCACCACATCTCTCCGGGCCACCACCACATCACTCAGGGACACCACCACATCACTCAGGGACACCACCACATCACTCAGGGGCACCACCACATCACTCAGGGGCATCCCTCAGGGGCACCACCACATCACTCAGGGACACCACCACACCACTCTGGAACACCACCACATCAGTCAGCCCAACCACATCATCACTCAGCACAACAACAGCATCACTCAGCACCACAACAGAACTGTCCTTGCTTGCTACCAACAAGCATTGCCATAGCCATTGGACTCGCATTAGGAAAGTGTAAGCTATTGTCTTTGTGAATATCAATGCTATTAATTTATATATTTTCAAAGCCAACACATATTAAAAAAAACTTGTCATTTACTGTTAGAAATTGGATTTCTGGTTGGCTGAGGCTTGCGCCAGAGCCAGGCAGAAACCACCACTCTACGTCAGGGCAAGGAAGTTACACAAACAACAACAATAACTTTATTAGGGTCAAGAGGGATTTTAAAGACCAAGCTCCAATATGTCCCATGCATACGATAAACTACAAAAAATATCAGAGGGTCTGAAGAGAAAGAAGAGAACACCAAATATGAACTAACAGGAAACTAAATCACCATGCCTACTGTATAATCTAAGGTCACCCCTACACCGCTTGGACGCCGATTACAGAAGTACCGACGGAAAGAGCGGTGCTTCCCCCTTTCTCCCTGAGCCGTGGCCAGGTGGGGTGAGGTCTGTGCATCTTCCAAGTCAGAAACTTCTCATGACTTGGAAAGGTGGAGAAAACGATGCGGACACCTAGTGGATTCAGGTTATCTCTGTATCAGTTTTACTAGATATGGTTTTGAGCACAGTTTTTGTTTCATTATCACTTGGTTTGCAGTAGCTAGTAGTATAATTGGTCCTGATGAAAGCAATAACATAATGTGTCGCTAATTGCTGAAACATGTTGACCTCACAGTACATCTAGACAATCCGAAAATATTGTGATTGTCACTGACTACTTTTTAATATTGGTAGAGTGGGTAGCACCAGAATGAAATTCATTTCCAGTACCCCCTCATCCAATTTTAACACACACTTTTTCTTATTTTTCACACTTTATTTTGTGCACTGCAACATCAGTCACCCCCTTAATACTTTAACATCATCTTAAGTGAGAAGTAAGACCACAGTAGATCTGTCTGATCGGGTGAGAGCCATCCTATGATCTGGGCACTCCCGGCGAAAGACAAGTGGCACCTTCAATTGTGGTCTTAGAGGAAACCCAAATGATGAAGGGCGGTTCGGCGTGGTGACTGATAGGCATCCTTACCTGACCACTTTGTGGGTTTGGTGTAGGGGTGACCTTAGATTATACACTAGGCATGGTGATTTAGTTTCCTGTTAGTTCATATTTGGCGTTCTCTTCTTTCTCTTCAGACCCTCTGATATGTTTTGTAGTTTAAGGAAGTTACACGCCGAAGATAACCCCTGCTCACCCCCTTGGTATCCTGGCAGGAGCAGTCAAGCTTGTCCCTGAGGCAATGTGTAAAGCGTTTGCGTGTGTACCCAGCAACAACACCCAAAGCCCACCACAAAGGAAACTCCGCACAAGTTTGTATCAAAAATAGCCTTTGTATTATACCAAACACATTAGATAATAAACACACAATTTACAATGTGCCAACTAGCACTGGGCAGTATTTACAGGGGATTATATAGACAAGATACACAAGACAGCGCCACATGGACCACTGTCAGATCCAGCACTTGGTAGAACTAGCCCTTTGTAGACATAACAATTTGTAGGAATAGCACTTAGAACATAGTATAATTGTCGCACCAAATAGAAACTGTAGCACACAACCAGTAACCACTGGTAGAAGGTAAGTACACACTACGCAATCCTAACCACCTTAGGCATATATCACGCAGGGAACTATGAACTCACTAGCATAACTATACTAGGTAACACAACCTCCTAAAGATAAACACATTTAGAGGTATAGGCAAAAAGCATTGCATATTATGCATAAATCACATTAGGCAAGTAATCACATTTGCGCCAAAAATCACATAACTGACTCCAGGCCAACTTGGCCTATCAGGGGTTCACAGGCCCAATGTCCAGAATGTCTGGGCTGGCTGCGTAGGCAGCCAAAGTTGAATGCGCAACAGGCCTAAATGATGCAGCTGCCCACTAAGTGCTGGGCATCTGAGGAACTGAGCCTGACAGCAGCTTGCCTCGTGGCTCTCTTCTGGGGCTCTAAATAACCAACAGTGCCCACAAACAATGTGGGAGCCTCGTTGGCTCTAGATACAAAATGCCCCCAATTCACTTTGGAGCCTTTCAGGCTTTATCCGCAAGAAATGCCCCTGGGAGCCTCGTGGGCTCAGACTTGTAAGAAAAAATGCTGCAACACTGGGGGAACGCCCCTCTGCCAACCGGGGCCACTCTACCCTCTGAAATGCCCCCAAAACGAAGCTAGCACAACTGGGGGGGGAAGGCACCGGCAATGTGCCCCGATGCCCCCTCTAGCCTCAATGCACCCGGGAGCCTCTTGGGCTCTAAAACAATTATGCCCCCGTAATCGGTGGAGCCTCTTGGGCTCTGGAGTGATAGGAAATGCCCCCAGTACGAGTGGAGCCTCGTGGGCTGTAAAACATAGAAAATGCTGTACTTAGCGGAGGAGCGACCCGCTGCCATCCGGGGCCACTCCTCACTGACTTGGGACCCACCGAGACGCTCGCACTCACCGGCTGCTGGGAGGCGGCGTCTCCTCTCTGCGGACACGGGGCTCAGGTAGGCAGTCCAGGGCTCTCCCTCGCACTCGGGAGCCCCGTCAGGATGTGAAAGGCAGCTTCCAGGCACAGGAGCGCGGGGTGGGCTCCCGTCCTCTTCCTGTCGTTGCCTGAGCACTTTGGGGTCATTGCTGCAGGGCTCTGTCTCCCCGGGCAGCATCGGTGAATTCCTTGCACAATATGGGGTGGGCTCCCATAAAATGAATAAAAAACTGGGGTGGGCTCCTGTGATTGAAGATACCTACAAGCGGGGTGGGCACCCGTTACAGTTCCAAAAAGTACAGCAATTGCGTGGGGTGGCACCCATGCCGAAGCTGAAGAAAGGGGGGATCGCCTCGACCGGGGGAATCCCTCACGACGGGAATCACCAAATAGCAGTGCCCTTCAGAAATAAGGATACAGCGCTCACAGGGCGCTTAGAGGCACAAAAGTCCAAGGCAAAGTTCAGGAAAAAGCCCTTAAGATGCAGGGGGGGCAAAGGCTGGGCCCAGCGGCCAGCTGACAGGCCCCTCCAGGCAGGGAGGCAGTCCCCAGTGGCGGTCCTCCTGGCGCCCAGCAGCAGCAACAGGCCCTCCTCAAGTTAGGATCAGGAAAGAGCATTTTTATGGGGTTACAGTACTTTTTATATGCAAATTTCCTTTGTCTCAGGCTGCAGGGTTAAGGAAAAAAACAGATGCAACTGGTTTTGGAGCACTCTGTTGGGCTCAGCCCTTCTCCCCAGTCACTGGACAGACTAGGAACATCAGTCGCACCCCAGGGGGTGGAGCCAGCATTGTGTAGGGAAGGCCCCGCCCTATTCATCTGGATGTAGAGCTCCCTATTCACCACCGGGGCAGACCCATCCTGACTCCTGGAGCCAGGCTCACCAGCCAGCTCCAGCCAATCACAATCACATTTATTACACATACATACCAGCTTCTACAAGTGGCACTTCCACACTAGACACATTAACGCCGCACACATCATCGCGCAACATTTACCCTCACGAGTTTGCACATACCAAACTCGAGCCTGCACTCCCCACGCATCAGTAACTACCATGGACACACACATTCCCCATTCATTCCTATAGGAGGGCAGGCCAATCTCACCACACGCACGCACTTTACACTGAGACACAGTGTTAAAGTGCGCAGAAGCCAAAAATCACTAACACCAGGTCATAACTTAAAGCAAAAAGCTTAGGGTTGAACCTGTCAGAAGGGCCAAGTCCAACATTTACAATACCAATTGCTCATGCTTTCCTAATGCGAGACCTATTGCATTGCAAATGCTTGTTCTTTTTGCTTGCAATCAGAACTTTATCTTGTTTTTTATCTTTCTCTATACCTTCACTACAGATATTCTCACATCTTTTTCAACCTACCACTCGCTTTTCAAATACCGGATATTGACCTAAATTGGGGGCATATTCTCTTCTTAACCTACCCTCCTCTGCCTAATTCCGAATAAAAACATGGCACCATCCCGCCCGCGCAGCGGGCGGGCGCAGCGGGCGCGCTGGTGGCGCGCCAAAGGCAAGCCCGTCTGCGCCCGTCCGCGCCGGGCCGAGGGCCACGACCCCTGGCCCAACTCTTAAAGATTCCATCATGGTCTACCCCAAGGACGCTCTCCTCAATCTAAGAATACCAAGGAATCATGCCTGTGCTACATTCGATTTCTGTAAAACGCATAATGAAATCAAACAATGTTGTCCTCACTGCCTTTTTACGACATTTCGTCAAGGCGAGAAGAACCCCCTAAAACAAAAACCTAAATCGAATAATGTTGCCATAGCCCTCATTAATGCACGGTCCCTATGTAAACATAGCCAAGAAATCGCCGACCTGATAACAGATTCAAAGCTAGACGTACTTTTTATCACAGAGACCTGGACAGATGACTCGTCCGGTCCGGACATGGTCACTGCCACACCTACAGGCTACAAAGCCTATAGACTAGATAGACCTAGACAGAAAGGTGGAGGGATCGCCATTATAGCTAGAGAAAATCTGGAAGTAATAGTGACTCAAATACAGGACATCTCGTGCGAGGCCTTGATGTTTTCAATCAAACTTAGCCCACAATTCAACTTTAAAGGGCTTCTTATATATAGACCCCCAGGAGTCAAAACTGGCTTCTTAATGAGTATTAGTACACACTTGGAATCTCTAGCATTAGAGGACTCGATCACAGTATTAGGTGATCTGAACTTCCACCTAGACGATAATAACCACAAGGAGACTCAAGCTCTCATCGCGGATATGGAAGTCCTGGGGTTACATCAGTTGGGTACTTCACCTACACGTCAAGCTGGACACATATTAGATGCTATATTCTCAAGTGTCCAGAGGCTCCATGTACGCGACATCCTTCCGCTGCCATGGACAGACCATTATGCGGTTTTCTGTACCTTGGCTATGGATAAAAGACCAGTTACAGCTACTTCTCTTCCCCAGTCTATATCCTTTAAAGCATGGCACAATGTCAACCAGTTGGACCTAAAAAACCACCTGGATGATACTTGCCCGCTAATCTCGGCTAACCCCAACCTGGCCATACAACAACTCCACGACTGGTTGGGACATGCCATGAATTCATTAGCCCCCATTAGGAAATTATCTAAGAACAGGTCCACCCCGACCGCACCATGGTACACGGATGAACTAAAAGCACAAAAACAACAGAACAGATACTGGGAAGACAATGGAGAAAGTATTATAATCCAACAAGTAAAACTAAATACAAGAATGCTTTGGCAACATACAAAGCCATGATTATAAAGGCAAAAAAAGAGTATTACATGATGCAAATTGAGCAGGCAAAGAACTCTAGCAAAAAATTATATGACATAACTAAAGTGCTCTCGGGTAACACCCCCGATCTGACCCCACCGCAAACCCAAGACATGTGTGATGCCCTGGCCAACTTCTTCTTCACGAAGGTGGATGATATTTATCAATCTTTTTTGGCTAAAACCACGCACACCAAGGTTCCCAACATTATTCAGGAGGTCTCAAAACCTACAGTAACATCATCCTTCACTAATTTCATACCACTGACAGAAGTTCAGGTATTAAAAAATGTGTCGACAGTCAAAGCTGGATCCAAGCTGGATCCCTGTCCACTATCGGCGCTCTTACCGGTGATGGACTCGATCATACCAGTCCTGACACAAGTCTGCAACTCCATCCTGCTCTCAGGGATATATCCCCTTAATCTAAAAACCACACTGCTCAAACCACTGTTAAAAAAACCAGGAGCCGATAAGTTAGAACTAAAAAACTATCGACCCATTGCCAGTCTCCCGTTCATGGCCAAAGTGGTGGAAAAAGGCCATGAACATACAATTAACTGAGTATATAGAAACCCATAAGAAGTTAGATGACACTCAGTATGGTTTTCGGAAATACCATGGGACTGAAACCGCCCTTATTAAAGCATCCGAAGATATAAGAATAATAAGAGACCAAGGCGGTACAGCGGTGTTGGTACTGCTGGACCTTTCAGCAGCTTTCGACACGGTTGACCATAGTATTTTGGTCGACCGTGTCGGGAAAATGGGCATCTCCTCCACGGCAAGAGCTCTCCTCGCTTCCTTTCACTCTGAGAGAACGCAGGCCGTCACTCTTGGCCCTTACCAATCTGCTAAACTGTCACAACCGTGTGGGGTACCTCAAGGCTCATCCCTGAGTCCGACACTTTTTAATATCTATGTGTCGGACCTGGCCAATGTCATCAAGGCACATGGGATGAGCCTAACCTCCTACGCGGACGACACTCAATTGGTGATGGCAATAAGAGGTGATGGAGAAGAGGTAGCTAAAAGATTCCAGAGAGGTTTGACGGAATTGGGTGAGTGGATGGCAGCGAACTGCCTAAAACTTAATTCGGAAAAAACCGAGGTAATGATTTTTGGACAACTCTCACCAGAATGGCCCGCCTCGTGGTGGCCCCAAACTTTTGGTGCCCCCCCAATCCGGTGACTAAAGTAAGAAACCTAGGAATACTTTTTGATAACCATTTAAACTTCATGGACCATGCTAGCAAAGTGGCCTCTATAGCCCATCACAAACTACGCATGATTCGAAAAATAAGTCCTTATCTTCCTACTACTGCCATTAAAACTCTGGTGAGCTCACTAGTCCTGACATCCCTAGACTACTGCAATGGGCTTTTCATCAATTCCCAAGTTAGAGTTATAAAAAAACTGCAGACCATACAGAATGCGGCAGCACGTCTTATTCTGGGAATTCCTAAGTTTGCTCCTCTCTCTGACGCCATTCCAAAACTACACTGGCTGACGATTCAGAACAGAGCTAGATTTAAATCACAGCGCATTGTTTACAAAGCACTGAACAAACAGGGCCCGCAGTTCCTTAAAGACCATCTACGTCCTTACCAACCTATACGCCAGTTGCGCTCCACCAACAGCAACCAACTAACGGTACCTCACACCAGAACAGTGATGTGGGGAGACCGACGGTTTGTGGTAGCAGCTTCCAAACTTTGGAATACTCTACCCCAGGACATTAGAGCATGTCCCACACTACTCCAATTCCGCAAAAAATTGAAAACCTGGCTATTCAATAAATAAGTTCTCAGTATAGAATAGAGGTCTGAGCAAGACAGCTTATTTAACATCAAGCTGACAAATAATCAGTGCCAAGACACCCTAGGGTATATGCTGCGCTTTATAAATTCCAATAAATAAATAAATAAATAAATAAATAAATATTATACTCTTTCACACAATTTGCATCTGCACTAATCTTTCTCTCATCAAAATCAATCAAGTACAATCCAGATAAATTTACTGACTCAAGACAAAGCAACATATGCCATACCCTCTTTAAACACGGTACTTCCAATATTCACCAAACCACTATCTACATTTAAACCTTGAGATTTATGAATGGTCACCGCATACGCCGAAGACTCACCTAAAGCAAGCCCGTCCGCGCCTGTCCGCGCCTGGACCACGCCCAGCGCTAGAACCCCTGGCCCCCACAGCAACCACGAAGACCACCTCTGCTATGACGCCAACACCCTCGTCGCTCTCAACCCAGGAAGGACGTACACCTGCTGCAAGGCCAGCCCAATGTACACCCACGGCCCCTTCACCTGCCAGAACTGCAGTTTCTCCTGCCGCGAAAGTGCCAAGACGCCTGCCACGACAGAACCCAATCAGCTTAGATGCATCCTGATCAACACTCGTTCCTCACACAAACACGCCGTAGAACTCTGGGACCTACTCGACACCACATCACCGGACGTCGCCTTCCTGACCGAGACCGAACCACCAGGGCCGGAGGAGGAATTGCCATCGTCCACAAAAACACCATCAGGGTCTCAACAAACACCAACGACACCCTCTGCACTGCCGAACACATGCACTTCTAGATCCACACGGACCCTAAGATCACCCTAAGCGGTACCCTCGTCTACAGACCGCCAGGACCCCAACCGCAATTCTGCAATTCCCTCGCCAACCTCATCAGCACACATGCGCTGACCTCCACTGACTACATCCTCTTCGGAGACCTGAACTATCACCTGAAGAACAACAACAACAGCAACTCCCACACACTGATCGAGAACCTCACCAAGCTTGGACTGAAACAGCTCGTCATGACGCCGACCCACATCGCCGGCCACACACTTTGGGGGTCATTAGGATGGCGGACGGAAGTGCCTCCGCAGACCCTGAGTATGCGGAACAGGCCTATTTTCCGTGCGCCCGTCGCGGACACTCCGTCCGCCAAATCAGGATACGAAATACGTGCCAAAATCCGTCCGCGGCGGTAGAACAAGGTCCGCCGCACCACCACACCCACCTACGCGGCGGACGTAACCTTACCAGAGACTCCGCCGTACGGACTGACGACTAGGACCGTCCTCCAAATCAAGATGGCGGAAAACACACATAAAAGCGCGGCGGATAAACAACCTGCCTGAACACGGCGGATGCTCCACAGCGACCATACCCACCACGAGCCGCACGCCGACATGGACCCTGCACTACAGGCTTACCCGATACTCTACGCGATCCAGTACGTCCTCGTCTTGGCCCACCATCGACGACGACGCAGGTAGGCACCTAAGCATTCGCTGTCTGGAGAGGAGTACCGGCAAGGGCGGTGACGTAGGGAGGGGGGAGTGACATGTCCCAAAATGCACAAATTCCTGTGTACGGCTACGCCTCCAAGGGCCATGACCCAGGTAGGGGAGAGTGATACGTAGCAGAACCAGGGCTCAAGTCGGGGTACCACGCGGGTGGACGGCGTCCCCCCACTAATTTAACAGGGAGCATGATAACTATAAACTGCAACTGAGTGGAAGCCACCTTTTGTGTCGTCACTTCCTGTCGTGATTTCAGCGTCCCCCCACTTCTTTTTGCAGGACTTGGGTCCTGAGCAGAACCCACCGCCACCAAGAAAATACCAATCCACACCAGCATCACACACGCAAGAATGACTCTGACAAAGCACGACACATTAATCCCAATTTTATTTACGCAGATTCGGAGCAAAGTCACAGTCTAGGATGGAGCATGGCCATAGTGGACACCAGAGCAGGAACATCAGATGCAGTACATCAGTATGAGGATAGCAACAGGGCAGTGTGGGCACCAGAGCAGGTACATCAGATGCAGTACATCAGTATCAGAACAGCAACAGGGCAGTGTGGGCACCAGAGCAGGTACATCAGATGTAGTACATCAGTATGAGGATAGCAACAGGGCAGTGTGGACACCAGAGCAGGTACATCAGATGCAGTACATCAGTATCAGAACAGCAACAGGGCAGCAACAGGGCAGTGTGGGCACCAGAGCAGGTACATCAGAGCCAGTACATGAGAGGGGCCAAGTGCTCCAACAGTCCATTGCACTGAAAACGTCCATCACAGGCAGCACATGAGAGGGGCAAGGGCACCAACAGTCCATTGCACTGAAAACGTCCATCACAGGCAGCACATGAGAGGGCACAATGCAGTTTCAGAACAGCAACAGGGCAGCAACAGGGCAGTGTGGACACCAGAGCAGGTACATCAGAGCCAGTACATGAGAGGGGCCAAGTGCTCCAACAGTCCATTGCACTGAAAACGTCCATCACAGGCAGCACATGAGAGGGCACAATGCAGTTTCAGAACAGCAACAGGGCAGCAACAGGGCAGTGTGGACACCAGAGCAGGTACATCAGATGCAGTACATCAGTATCAGAACAGCAACAGGGCAGTGTGGGCACCAGAGCAGGTACATCAGATGCAGTACAGCAGTATGAGGATAGCAACAGGGCAGTGTGGACACCAGAACATGTACATCAGATGCAGTACATCACTATGAGGATAGCAACAGGGCAGTGTGGACACCAGAGCAGGTACATCAGATGCAGTACATCAGTATCAGAACAGCAACAGGGCAGTGTGGGCACCAGAGCAGGTACATCAGATGCAGTACATCAGTATCAGAACAGCAACAGGGCAGCAACAGGGCAGTGTGGACACCAGAGCAGGTACATCAGATGCAGTACATCAGTATGAGGATAGCAACAGGGCAGCAACAGGGCAGTGTGGACACCAGAGCAGGTACATCAGATGCAGTACATCAGTATCAGAACAGCAACAGGGCAGTGTGGGCACCAGAGCAGGTACATCAGATGCAGTACATCAGTATGAGGATAGCAACAGGGCAGTGTGGACACCAGAGCAGGTACATCAGATGCAGTACATCACTATGAAGATAGCAACAGGGCAGTGTGGACACCAGAGCAGGTACATCAGATGCAGTACATCAGTATCAGAACAGCAACAGGGCAGTGTGGGCACCAGAGCAGGTACATCAGATGCAGTACATCAGTATCAGAACAGCAACAGGGCAGCAACAGGGCAGTGTGGACACCAGAGCAGGTACATCAGATGCAGTACATCACTATGAGGATAGCAACAGGGCAGTGTGGACACCAGAGCAGGTACATCAGAGGGCACAGTACAGCAACTTACAGCACACTATCAGGTGGATTGCGTGAAGTACCCGCATCGGACACACTGGCAGCACCAGAAACCGGAGTGTGACACACAGCCACAGATGTAGTGACTGACACGTGAGCCACAGACCCAGATACACTGCCAGCACCTGATACAGGAGTGTGACACACCGACACAGCCCGAGTGACTGACACATGGCCCATAGACCCAGATACACTGCCAGCACCTGATACAGGAGTGTGACACACCGACACAGCCCGAGTTACTGACACATGGCCCATAGACCAAGATACACTGCCAGCACCTGATACAGGAGTGTGACACACCGACACAGCCCGAGTGACTGACACGTGAGCCACAGACCCAGATACACTGCCAGCACCTGATACAGGAGTGTGACACACAGACACAGCCCGAGTGACTGACACATGGCCCATAGACCCAGATACACTGCCAGCACCTGATACAGGATATGTCTCGACTGATACCCTGCCACTAACAGACACATGGGAGTCAACTGCACCAGCGCCACAGTGACCACTGAAATGATGAGCCACAGGGCTGTATGGTCCAGGAGGCAGGGTGGCTCTGGGAGCGGGGGATAGTTGAAATTGGCCGATATCGGATTGTGCATGTGTCAATGCTGTGTGTCTACGCTTCTTTTGGACATGTGCCTGCACCCTGGACAGGACAGGACTCACAAGTCGACCGGACTGAGAAGCAATTTCACCCACCATGGGAGGTGCATGTGCTGGGGGGGGAATGGTCTCTGGGGACGTGCTGGAGCCTGCTTGTCGTTTGCTGTGTGGCTGCCTTGTGGCCTCTGCAACATGTGTCATGGGGGATGCCACGAAAGGGTCCACCTGCATCCGTCCCTGACGGGCCATGATGGGAGTGGAGGTAAGGGGTGACTCCACTGCTGAGTCTTCTGTATTCCGTTTGCCAGAAAACAGCTGTCTCAGAGCAACTATGGATGAAGTATGCCTGTCCCTGAGAGCGCCACTGTTCATGGGCGAGTCCTTGGGCCTTGGATGTTCCATTTCCGTTGGAGTACTGTAGTCTGTGGACTTGCCCTGTTCTCTGGATGGTGCCCTCTTCCAGGCAGCAGACTTGTCGTCTGTGGTGTACATATCAGCAGGACACCCCTTCTGCCCGTGTGTGTCCCTGCCCCTGGGACTGTCCGTGCTCCTCTTAGGTGCGTTTGTCTTGTGACTATTCTTGTCCCTGCCCTTGGGAGTGGCACCTTCCTTCGTCGTCTCCCTGCCCTTGGGAGTGCCTACATCCTTCCTGCTTTCCCTGCCCTTGGGAGTGGCACCTTCCTTCGTAGTCTCCCTGCCCTTGGGAGTGCCTACATCCTTCCTGCTGTCCCTGCCCTTGGGAGTGGCACCTTCCTTCGTAGTCTCCCTGCCCTTGGGAGTGCCTACATCCTTCCTGCTGTCCCTGCCCTTGGGAGTGGCACCTTCCTTCGTAGTCTCCCTGCCCTTGGGAGTGCCTACATCCTTCCTGCTGTCCCTGCCCTTGGGAGTGGCACCTTCCTTCGTAGTCTCCCTGCCCTTGGGAGTGCCTACATCCTTCCTGCTGTCACTGGCCTTGGGAGTGGCACCTTCCTTCGTAGTCTCCCTGCCCTTGGGAGTGCCTACATCCTTCCTGCTTTCCCTGCCCTTGGGAGTGGCTCCTACCTGCCTAGTCTCCCTGCCCTTGGGAGTGCCTACTTCCTTCCTGCTTTCCCTGCCCTTGGGAGTGGCACCTTCCTTCCTAGTGTCCCTGGCACTGGGAGTATGCGAGCCCTCAAGAGATGTATTCGTCTTCTCACTGTCCTCGTACAGGGTAGTGTCAATGGAAGCGGGAGTGAGTCTTGGCCTGGTAGTACCTTGTGTGTGGGATGGCTGTGCAGCATGTGTAGCCATTACACCCAACCCCTCTTTTGCCTCACGTGTGTGTACTCCACTATATCTGACGTTGTCCTTGTGAACAGAGTTACCTGACCTAGGGGATGGGGTCTGAGGCCTCCGTGCCTTGATGTGCTGGCTGACGCTGCTTCTAGTGCAATAACCTGTATTAGAGTCCAGATCAGAAAATTCACTCCCCCCTGACACATCCAGAGTTGTAGACGGTGGAACAGAAGTACCACCCAGTCCATGCGACTGTGCAATGGCAGACGACACACTGTTAGACAATGACTGCAGTGTCCTGTGTACACCAGCCAGATCACCATGCATACCTTCCATGAATGCCACCACCTGCCCTAACTTCCTATCGTGGTCTTGGAATGCATTAATCATATTGGTCTGGCCCACACACAGCTGTCGCAGCAGATCAACAGCCTCTGCACAAAGTCAATTTTGGGTCACCGAGGCTGGGGCAGCGGTGCCGACACCGAACGCCACTCTGCTCCCCCTACTCCTGCGTGCACGAACAGTACATGGTGCAGTTGCCGGCAGGGTGGGCCCTGTGTGCTGTGTCCCGACCGAAGGTGTTGGTTGCCCACTCCCAGTCTGTGACAACAGTGCTGACTCACCAACACTGTCGGAAGATGATGACGATGTTGTCTCCACATGCGAGTCCTCCGGGACGGTCCTGTCCCCCTCTCCGCCGCTGGCCCCTTCGGTGTCAGTCTGCGTGTGCGCGACGTCTGATCCGGATGCATTGCCTTCTGTAATCTCCGCCGTCTGTGGCTGAGTGCCCTCTGCCAAAGCTGAAAAGCACAGGAAATGGGTGTAAGTAATGGGCACACACACGTACAGTACTGCTGCGGAATCCCTAAAGCCACTGATGACACTGTCCATCGATCCCCCAACCTGCACACAGCCCACCCCAAGCAGTCATCCTCACAGGAATTCTGTGGCGTTGGCCGTAATACATGTACAGCATGCACACTGGGCATGAGGAACTACATCAGCACACAAGTGTTGCCAAGGGGTGACGGAGCACTACAGCATGTGCATGACAACTGAACAGCTTAGCAGGTGGCGTCTCAACATTCCGCATGTGCAAGTGAAAAGTTAACTGTGGCAATGTCACCAACATGCCATTGGAAATAGACTCACGATAGACGGAAGACCCTAATGTGTGTGGGCAACCATACATGCATTGCACTCACAAGCAACATACACTGACAGTAAGCTTACCGCCACGTTGCTGTTCATCCACACGCAACCGCTCGGACAGGTCAGGATGTGTCACAGCTATGATACGGTGCATGAGAGGGGTCATTGAGCGTCGGGCCAGACGTGCCGTCCGTGGAATCAGCCCTAGTGTCACTTCCGCTACATTCTTGCTCAGTCTGGAAATGTCGTCCCAGCGTTTGTGGCAGTGTGTATGTCGTCTATTGGACACCCCCGCTGCTCGTACTTCACGTGCAATGCTCCTCCACACGTCCTTGCGAAGGTGCAGCTTTACCTACCATGATGGGAGACAAAAGGGTGGAAGTCAGGGGACAGTTGGCCAGTCACACAGATAGGAGCAACACATTACTCTCAGCAGCCATGCACATATCGATTCTTTAGTTGTTCACACATCACACCGCCAAGTTTCCCAGAGACCAGGTGCCATATCACACCTCATGCACCACAACTCATCCCCCACGACACTTACCGCCTGTCCGGGTGCGCTGTACAGGCGTCCGTAGTTGCGTAGCACAGCGTCCACGAGGACATCCAGCTCCGCGGCGGTGAAGGGACGAGACCGGACCTCTTTGACTCCCGACATGGCAAGGTCACGGAGTATGGCACTAGAGCGGCAGTCGGTGGTCAGCTCCGCAGCAGCAGGTGGAGGTGATGGTCACAGGCAGCAGTCGGTGGTCAGCTCCGCAGCAGCAGGTGGAGGTGATGGTCACAGGCAGCAGTCGGTGGTCAGCTCCGCAGCAGCAGGTGGAGGTGATGGTCACAGGCAGCAGTCGGTGGTCAGCTCCGCAGCAGCAGGTGGAGGTGATGGTCACAGGCAGCAGTCGGTGGTCATCGTAGAAAGTTTGCTTTTGAACATCACACATATATAGGGCCCTGTGGCCATGTCAGTGGCATACGGCGCCAGCCATTGGTCCGCCGTGAGAGCGTGTTTGGAATTGGGCCAATGATTGGCCCTGGTGTTGCGGTGAACACTATACGGTACTTGCAATTGGCCAACCGTGGCCCATGTCCACACCTCCCATTGGCTGCACTTGCACAGACCGTCACGCTCACACACCGGCAACTGCACGTGCTAGAGACCGGGACGGATGCATCATTTGCAACAAAGTTGTAACAGTGGCGCCACCATGGCGGGGCACGTATTCGGCGGGGGAGGTGGAGGCCAATACAGCCATAAGCTGATGTCCATGCACATGCCAGTTCATGACCCCCTTACAGTGACATTGCATCAGCCAGCCTACACCGGCCGGCCCAGCTCTACCCACTACCGCCGTGCCAGGCCCAGCCCATGACCGCCGTTGCGGCCGTGCCAACTACTGCCGCTTCAAGCCCCCTCCACTACCGCCGTGCCAGACCTAGCCCATGACCGCCGTTGCGGCAGTGCGTACTACCGCCGCTTCAGGCCCCTCCACTACCGCCATGCCAGACCTAGCCCATGACCGCCGTTGCGGCCGTGCCAACTACCGCCGCTTCAGGCCCCCTCCACTACCGCCGTGCCAGACCTAGCCCATGACCGCCGTTGCGGCAGTGCGAACTACCGCCGCTTCAGGCCCCTCCACTACCGCCGTGCCAGACCTAGCCCATGACCGCCGTTGCGGCCGTGCCAACTACCGCCGCTTCAGGCCCCTCCACTACCGCCGTGCCAGACCTAGCCCATGACCGCCGTTGCGGCCGTGCCAACTACCGCCGCTTCAGGCCCCCTCCTCTACCGCCGTGCCAGACCTAGCCCATGACCGCCGTTGCGGCAGTGCGAACTACCGCCGCTTCAGGCCCCTCCACTACCGCCGTGCCAGACCTAGCCCATGACCGCCGTTGCGGCCGTGCCAACTACCGCCGCTTCAGGCCCCCTCCACTACCGCCATGCCCTGGCGGCCCTGGCACGGCGGTCATGGGCTAGGTCTGGCACGGCGGTAGTGGAGGGGGCCTGAAGCGGCGGTAGTTGGCACGGCCGCAACGGCGGTCATGGGCTGGGCCTGGCACGGCGGTAGTGGGTAGAGCTGGGCCGGCCGGTGTAGGCTGGCTGATGCAATGTCACTGTAAGGGGGTCATGAACCGGCATGTGCATGGACATCAGCTTATGGCTGTATTGGCCTCCACCTCCCCCGCCGAATATGTGCCCCGCCATGGTGGCGCCACTGTTACAACTTTGTTGCAAATGATGCATCCGTCCCGGTGTCTAGCACGTGCAGACAATTGGAATGTTGAACGCGGGCCGCGTATGGCCAGACATCAACAGCGGAAGCAGTGCACCACCATGGCGGCGTCAATGAGTGCATGTCAGCTGACGATGCACGATGCACTATGTTTAATTGTCTGCAGCTGCATGATGAGGGTTGTGTGCGTGATTGCGTGACTCCACACTTCATGCTCTATCCCATGTTTTCCATACCATGCCCATCGGTGTGCCACTAATGACCGTCACTTTTGGGTCATGTCACATGCCTTGTTGGCAGTGATGTTGAGGTGCAACAGAGTGCATTGGACATGTTGCAACACATCATGTAGCTGGTGGGTGCACATTGCTACGTCAATCAATGTTGTTGTGACAATCAGAGGTGTCACACATAAGCAAATCGTACACTGCCTATTACATGTTGGATAGAGTGCGGTGACATGTGAGTGAGTTGCACAGACATGCGTTGTATGTGAATTGACTTACATTCCATTTACTCCCACACAGGAGGGCTCAAAATGTCCATCGCCCATATACTGTGCTGGAGGACATGGTGGACGAGTAGGTGATCCGGAAATTCAGGCTTGATCGACGTAGATTGCTGGAGCTTGTGAACAAGTTGTCTCGTCACCTGCAGCCGCGGAGAACTTATCCAGGCTCAATTTCACCCACCCAAAAGGTGACGGCGGCACTCCATTTTTTTGCAACAGGCACATTCCAGTACACTATAGGACATGCCGGGGGAATGTCACAGGCCATGTTCAGCACGGTACTCAACGATGTAATGACAGCCATGATGCTGTACAAGCATGAGTACATACATTTTCCACAGGCGGCAGAGTTGGCAGCGGTCAAGGCAGACTTTTATGCACTGGGTCGCATTCCACACGTTGTGGGTTCAATTGATGGCACGCATATTGCGATCATTCCGCCACTGGCACGTGAGCAGGTGTTTCGGAATCGGAAGCACTTCCACTCCCTTAACGTGCAGGTGGTGTGCCAGGCCGACAACATTATCTCACATGTGTGTGCAAGATTTCCTGGCTCTGCACATGACGCCCACATCATGCGGAGCAGCATAGTCCCACGACTGATGGCAAATCTGCGTCCGGCACAAGCCTGGCTTGTTGGTGAGTATGCTGTGGTGACTGGAGTGATATCTGGGTGGCTTGGTGTGGCCACATGTTCAGGTACTGATGTCTCTCTCTCTCTCTAATTCCCACATACACAGGCGACTCGGCTTACCCAAACAGGCCTTGGCTTCTGAGTCCAATTCGCAATCCCACCACAGCAGGAGAAATGCGATACAACGATGCCCATGGTAGGACACGTCGAGTGGTGGAACGAACATTTGGCCTGCTTAACTCTAGGTTTCGGTGCCTAGATAAGACTGGAGGGGCCCTGCCTTACGCACCTGGCAAAGTATGCATGATTGTGATGGCCTGCTGCATGCTCAACAACCTGGCTGTGCCAAATAACATAGAACTGATCTTGGACCCAGATGAACAGCAAGTTCCTCGCCCTCCTGACCCACCCATGTCGACTGATGAGGATAGTGGTGAGGAGGAAGGTGTGGACCAGAGGCGCCAGCTCATTGAACGCTACTTCCCTTGACTGTGAGTGTGCCCCTCTTGTGCTGCTTGTGTATGCCCTGTGTCGGTTTGCTGCTCTAGTGTCATTGTGTTGGGGATCATCTATGTGTTTTGTTATGTGATGTATGCATGTGTGTGTGTGTCTTCATTTATGAGCACATGCACTTCTCCATGATGTGTGTAGTGTCAGCCATTCGTGTAGTGATGTGTGTGGTTTGTTGTAAGTTGCACTGCAGTGAGTTGGGATGAGTGTGATGCTGTTTACTAACGTCTGTTTGCGGGTTCTATGTTTCCCTAGGTCACTCCGTTGCGGCATGATTCTGTACCTGTTGGATCCCTGAACCTGGTTACATCTGTTTCTGATGCAATAATGTGAATAAACATGGAGGCAACACATCATTGAGTGAGTAAGTGGTATTTATTTACAGATTGTGCATAGGTGTAGGTGCATATTTACAAAGGAGTGAAGGGGTGGGGGTGTGACAGTCCAAGGTGATGGAAGATGAAATGGCCGTGCAGACACCATATAGGGTGGTGTGTGCCTACTGCAGCAGGCCTGTGGCAGGTGGGACCGGATACTTTCCAGGTTGGATCGGAGGCTTAGGTACTCCAATGAGTCACTGTCGGCTCCTCTTGGAGCGTGTGCCATGTGCTCCAACACTGCTCTCGCCCACTTCCTGCCTCGGACGGCCCCTCCGTCTTTGTGCCAGGACGGGGTCAGCTAGGGGCGCAGGCTGATTCGGTACCACATCCGCCGCCAGGGGCGCAGTCGGCGGTGGCGGTGTTGTGGCCGGTACCGTTGTTTGAGGGGGGGGGTGGTGTTGGCGGATGCCCTGGCGCTGAAAATGTCGACCAGTTGGCCAAGCCGCCTCTCGATGGCCCCCAACATGGCGGTGTTGTCCACAAAGTCCTGGTGGGCCCGGTCTGCATGTTCCTGGCTACGTGCATAGCCCGCCTCCACCCGGACTAGTGCTTCATGGCACTGTTGCACATCATTCAGTGTTGTGTCATCAGCCCTTCTTTCCACCCTGCTCCTGCCTGCAGGATCTGCCCTTGCAGTGGTGGGTTGCCTGACTGTCTCCCTGCGTGGCTGGGATGGCGCTGCCCCAGCGTTGGCGGCGGGGTTGGGCAGGGTGGCAGGGGCAGAAGTGGTGGTAGTAGTGGTGGTGGTCGAGGTGGTGCTGGAGGCAGCTGTGCAGGTCCGAGTCGCCGGTGTTGTTGTGATGCCAGTGCCCGTTGTCGTTGTAGTTGCAGGTGTGACCTGCGTGGCAGAGGTCCCTGGCTGGCTGCTTGATCCGGCACCATCCTCTGCCCCGGAGGTGGCTGCACAATCGTCCCATGAGTGCTCGGAGTTTGGGGATGCTGGAGGCCTGGTGTCAATGGCGGCAGTCAGATTAGGATCCCCTGCAAAAGAATAATGTGATGATGAGTAATGTTGCCTAGACGTGTACATGTATTTATGGTTGACATTCAGTCGGCATTGGGACACACCCCACCCACCACCACCACCCTCTCTATGGACATGGGGGCCTGTTGGGAGTTGTAGTTCCGACCCCTCACACACCCCACCCACCACCACCACCCTCTCTATGGACATGGGGGCCTGTTGGGAGTTGTAGTTCCGACCCCTCACACACCCCACCCACCACCACCACCCTCTCCATGGACATGGGGGCCTGTTGGAAGTTGTAGTTCCGACCCCTCACACACCCCACCCACCACCACCACCCTCTCTATGGACATGGGGGCCTGTTGGAAGTCAGACTAGTGACCCCTCACACACCCCACCCACCACCACCACCCTCTCTATGGACATGGGGGCCTGTTGGAAGTTGTAGTTCCGACCCCTCACACACCACACCCACCACCACCACCCTCTCTATGGACATGGGGGCCTGTTGGGAGTTGTAGTTCCGACCCCTCACACACCCCACCCACCACCACCACCCTCTCTATGGACATGGGGGCCTGTTGGAAGTTGTAGTTCCGACCCCTCACACACCCCACCCACCACCACCACCCTCTCTATGGACATGGGGGCCTGTTGGAAGTCGGACTAGTGACCCCTCACACACCCCACCCACCACCACCACCCTCTCTATGGACATGGGGGCCTGTTGGAAGTTGTAGTTCCGACCCCTCACCCACCACACCCACCACCACCACCCTCTCTATGGACATGGGGGCCTGTTGGGAGTTGTAGTTCCGACCCCTCACACACCACACCCACCACCACCACCCTCTCTATGGACATGGGGCCTGTTGGAAGTTGGACTAGTGACCCCTCACACACCCCACCCACCACCACCACCCTCTCTATGGACAGGGGGGCCTGTTGGAAGTTGTAGTTCCGACCCCTCACACACCACACCCACCACCACCACCCTCTCTATGGACATGGGGGCCTGTTGGAAGTTGGACTAGTGACCCCTCACAAACCCCACCCACCACCACCACCCTCTCTATGGACATGGGGGCCTGTTGGAAGTTGTAGTTCCGACCCCTCACACACCACACCCACCACCACCACCCTCTCTATGGACATGGGGGCCTGTTGGGAGTTGTAGTTCCGACCCCTCACACACCCCACCCACCACCACCACCCTCTCTATGGACATGGGGGCCTGTAGGAGTGCTTTAGAGGTTGGTGAGTATGTTGACTGCATGCAAGGCTGGGGTATGTGGGATGTGTCTTCAGAGTTGTGTGGCCCACACCGTGTTGTTGTGTTTGTGGTTGTTGGTTGGTACTTACCAGCCTCTTCTCCATCAGGAAGTCCATCGAGGGTGTCAGGGTGCAGGATGGTCAGCACCTTCTCCTCCCACTCGGTGTATGGTAGGGGCTCCGGGGGGGTTCCACCGCCGGTGTGGTTGGCCCGGAGGAAGTTCCTGGCTCTAATAGACTTCACCCGGGTCTTCAGGTCGTGCCACCGCCTCTGGATGTCAGCCTTGGTTCTCGGAACGCTCCCGGAGGCATTGACCCTGGTCACGATACGGTCCCACAGGCTGTTCTTCCGAGCTATGCTCGTCTGCTGCACGAGGGACCCGAAGATGTGGGGTTCCACACAAAGGATCTCTTCCACCATTACCCTGAGCTCGGTGTCGGAGAATTTAGGATTCTTTTTGGGTGCCATGGTGCTCGGGGGGTGTGTTTGTGTGGAGTGCGGAGGTGCTGGTGTGTGCTGTTTGGGTATGGTGTGGTGGGTGTTTGTGTGCAGGGTGTGTTTGGGTGTGGGTTATGTGTCTGAATCAAATAGTTTGCTGTTAGTCAAGTCAAGTATTGTCTCCTGCTGTCAGCTATGCTGGGATGCAGAGGATTTCAGGAGTGGGTGGGAGTCAATTTATAGTCTGTGTGTTGGCCCTGTGTGAATGTTGATTGGCAGTCAGGTGATAGGTGGGTGTGTTGTCAGGTGTGGTCTATGCAGTTCTTGGGGGTGGGTAAATGTGTCTTGTGTTTGGTTTAGATGTGTCAGGTGGGTTGTCGTCCATTTTGCTGTGTTTGGTGATGGATTCTGTCGGTATGTATGCCATTGGATTGACTGTAGGGATGTTGGACTTCCGCTGTGGTGCCCCGTTTCTCATAGCATTGCTACCGCCGCGGACGTGGATCGCGGTGGCTACCGGGGTACTTGCGGAGTTATCCTAATTGCGGACACGGAAAGTACGCAGGTATCGCGGGGGAGGATGTTGTTCTCCTGGTCATGTGCGTACGCGGCGGTCGGTGTTTTGTAGGTTCCGTCCGCATGCCGCGGAATCAGGTGTACTTCGACCGCCGCGGACGGGGATTGTTGTGCTCCGTCCGCCGCGGTCGGCGTTTCGGTCACATTTGATCCTAATCGCTAATGCGGTTTTTCCGCGGCCAGGTCCGGAGTATCTTGCCACCTTCCACGGCGGACGGAGCACGTTTCCGTCCGCCATCCTAATCGGCCCCTAAATGCCATCTTCTCCACAAGCCCCCACGTCACCTTCAGCCACACCTCCGAACTCACCTAGACAGACCACCACTGCATCTACTTCTACTTCCGAAAACCCCTCACACACCACTGCACACTGCAGACCCCCGCCACTGCTGGGACAAAGTCACCCAAGAACAACTACAGATAAGCATCGCACTCAACCCTCCGACGAACCCCACCAACCCCGATGAGGGTGCACTCACCCTCAAACGCTGGATGAACGACTGCGACAACACAGTTGCCCCGCTGAAAAATCCCACCAGCAGGGACACCAGCAGAAGAGTCAGCTGGTTCATCCCGGAACTCCTTGACTCAAAACGCACCTGCCGGAAACTGGGAAACATATGGCACAGCAGCAAGATGCCTGACAGCCGCACAGCCCACAAAGACGCCATCCACAACCACCACCACCTCATCAGGACCGCCAAAAGTACCTCCTTCACATACCACCTTGACAACAATGCACACAACAGCAAGGAGCTCTTCACCATCGTGAAGGAACTCTCCAACCCAAGCTCCAACGCCAACGACATCCCGCCTTTACAAGCCCTGTGCAACTCCCTCGCCACCTTCTTTTACCGGAAAATCACCGACATCCATAACAGCTTCAGACCCCGGACGACAGCTGCCGACCGAGCCGCACCAAACCCACTGCAGCTCACCGCCCAACACCCTGACAACCTTGGCCAACGTGAGCATCGAGGACACAATCAAGCCCATGGGAACAATCCACTCTGGATCCCCATCGGACCCTCTCCAGCACCACATCTTCAACAAAGCCAGCAATTCCATCGCACCCCCTGCCCAATATCATCAACCTCTTCGAGACCGCCACCTTCTGTGAGAACTGGAAGCACTCAGAGAACAACACCTACTGAAGAAACCCAAGTCGGATCCGAGCGACCTCAAAAACTTCCGACCCATCTCCTTCCTTCCATTCCCAGGAAAGGTCATCGAGAAGATAGTAAACACCCAGCTCACCCGTCACCTTGAAGACAAAAACATCCTGGACCCGTCCCAATCAGGATTCCGCAGCAACCACAGCACCGAGACCGCCCTCATCGCCGCCACAGACGACATCAGGATCCTGCTAGACAATGGCAAGACGGTGGCCCTCATCCTCCTGGATCTCTCCGCCGCCTTTGACACCAGGCACTATGCACGCGCTTCCACAACACATGGATCCAAGACAAGGCCCTGGACTGGACCACCTCCTCCTCTCCGGCAGATCTCAGAGAGTCTGCCTCCCCCGTTCCGATCCGATGCCTCCAAGATCATCTGCGGCATCCCTCAAGGATCTTCCCTCAGCCCGATGCTGTTCAACGTCTACATGGCACCACTAGCACGCATCGCCCAACAGCACGACCTCAACATAATCTCCTACGCCGATGACACTCAGCTGATCCTCTCCCTTACCAAGGACCCCCTCACCGCCAAATCCAACCTCCACCAGGGAATGAAGGCTGTTGCAGACTGGATGGAGGACAGCCACCTCAAACTGAACACAGACAAGACAGAAATCCTTATCGTCGGGTCCAACCCCTCCTTGGTAGGTCACATCACTGAGGTCCCCTTTGCCCCCCATCGACCATGCACGCAACCTGGGAGTCATCCTCGACTCGAAACTCTCCATGACCAAACAAGTCAACGCAGTCTCCTCCACCTGTTCCGCAAGATCTACAGATGGATCCCGACAAACACGAGGGAAACAGTCTCCCAGGCCCTAGTCAGCAGCAGACTCGACTACGGAAACGCTATCTATGCCGGAGGCTCGTCCAAGCTCATCAACAGACTACAGAGAATTCATAACGCCTCTGCACGCCTGATCCTCGATGACCCACACCGCGACCACATCACCCCACACCTGAGGAACCTGAACTGGCTCCCCGTAAAGAAAAAAGAATCTCCTTCAAGCTCCTAATCCACGCACACAAGGCACTCCACAAAACAGGCCCAGACTATCTCAACAGTCGACTCTCCTTCTTTGTACCCAACAGGAGACTCTGCTCCACTGGCCACTCCCTGGCCACGGTCCCATGCATCCGGAGAACTACTTCTGGAGGCAGATTCTTTTCCCATTGCGCTGCCAGGACCTGGAATACCCTACCCCTCTACCTGCGATGAACTGAAGACCTGCTGACCTTCAGGAGACAACTCAATACCTGGCTCTTCGACCAATAGCAGCAGCACCCCCCCAGCACCTTGAAACCCTCACAGGTATGTAGTGCGCTTTACAAATTATGTAATTATGTAATTATGTAATTGATTCATTGATTGATACGCCAAAGAAACGGGAAACTGTTTTCTGCGAACATACAAATCTATTACAAGCAAAAACCGAGCTGAACAACGACTAAATTGTTGTACTTCTTCAATTTGATCAAATTTGATTTTTCAAAAATTCAATACCATCTCTATTTAGATAATTCATGAAATCAACAACTTTACCCATTGATCCATTTAATAAACCTTTTTCCACATTCAAATTATGTCGTAAAATTACCCGACAGTTTCTACATGCATATAGATTCTTTTCTAAACCAGCCGTTTTAGATATTGATTTCTCTAAAGAATCCAATTTTCTCTTCAACTTCTCTGTCAAAATAATAGTGATTCCTTCATGTCTTATTTTATCAATGGACTCCAATTGTATAATTTCTTTATTTTCCAACTTTAAAATGTCTTTATTGAATATAGAATATTCACGCAGTGTTGGCATTAATCAGATTACAGATTTATTTTCTGCAATTCTCATGTATATTTTCTCAGGAACAATATTGGAAAGTAATCGTCTCTGTAAAGCTTGTTTGCCATGTTCAGTCACTTTTCCAATTCTTATATCTTGAAGAATAATTCCATAATCAGCATCATTTCCCTGTCGCATATTTGTAATAAGTTCCTTCTATTCAAAATATGACCAAATGTTAACATTTACAATGCTACCCAAAGACTTTCTGGTGTCTTCATGTGCAAGTGTTTTAAATACTAGTTGTCATTTCCAGGAGTAAGTTGTAGTAGATCTCCAAAAACTATGACCCGTTTTCCTGCAAATAATACGTCTGTTTTCCTCCAAATAATACGTCTGTTTTAAAAATTTGCTGCGTTCTTAAAGGGACAAAGGCGAGCATTAAGTTTGATACCATGACTACCTCATCAATAATGAGAAGTTTCATTTTCTTCAAGACTCATGAAACTTCACAACCAGCTTCTCCAGATAGCTTGTGGTATTCCAATTTGTTTTCATGCTCCACTGGTAGCATTAGTAAAGTAAAGTAATTCCTTCAATATTGTGCGCTGTCAAACAAGTTGGAACAGTGAAAACACAAGACAAATGCGACTCAGTTCTTTTCTGTAGATAAGTTGTAATTACTTTAATTAAAAGACTTTTTTCTGTTCCAGCTTGTCCACTCACGTACATTGGAATAGGTTGAAATGACGTGCATGAGCATCCTTTCTTTTCATAAAGTAATTCATGGTCAATCTGTTCTCTCACTTGCTCATATATTTATTTTTGCTCAACATTTAGTTGTTCTTCCAAGTTTTCTAAGTTTGTCACATATTCTTGAGCTTTATACATTGCTGTTTCCACCTCATCCATGGCAATTGCTGCTTCATTTTGAATAATTGGTTCTTCTGATTGATCCTGACCCAACAGAGCAGAAATTTGACTGTCTTGAGAACTGTCTCTAGCAATCTCAACTGCAATTGTAGCTTTTTGCTCAATTTATTCGTTCATCATTTTCACATAATTAGACAAAACAGGACATTCTATATTATCTTTAGTAGAGTTGAACAAATCTTCGTAGCTCTGAAAATCTTTAAGTAATTCCAATTCTGAACGCCACGGCTTGAAGAGTTGCAACAGAGTTAAATAGTAAAATTCCCTTTTGTCAAGAGTATCGCAACTCAGTTTTCGGTGATTAATCAATGTCCTTTTCTTAGTTTCACCAAACATCCTTCAGAACCAATCACAGCATATATTCCATTATTGATGTTTTCTGTAATATTCCGTTTAAAAGTATAGTTTTGCAGCACTTCATAGAGACAAATGTTCTCAAGATGATAACTTCTATTTGGATAATATGTATCCAACATATTTGTTTTCACAATATCTGTTCTTTCTGGCTCTTTTTCAGATAAATATTCAATTTTTTGTACAGATGAAAGTACTCGATTTCGTGTTGCAGCAAGACCTAGACTCACCCGAATGATTCTTCTAGATTTGGAGTATAGACTTGCAGATGATAAGCGATCGGAGCATTCATACCCTCCGATTTCTCGATGAGATAATATCTTTAAACTGTAACTGTATAATTATTTTACTTAGACTCTTCTTGTGGGAAATCTCTTCCCACATTTCCTTCAATTCCGTTTTTTCTGATTTTTTTATGTAGGATGTTACATATTGAGCAACATCAATGGAATTGTCTGCAACGTATTGAATATCCATGTTAGCATTCCACATGGACAGAATAACAGGGTTATAGTCATTTATATATTTTGACTCTTCACTTCTTCTCAAATTATAGTTATTCTTTGGAGACTTTCTTGTGAAGGTATGTCACATAGCTGACATAAAACTGTTTACTCTTCCTTTGGATATTCCTTTGACTTGTATTTCCTAGAACTATGGCTTTGAAATCGTAACATTTGTAGTCTTAAATTCTTTTCTTCTGTGCTTTTGGGCATAGCACATGTAGCATATTCTTCAATAAAAGACAACACAGTATCATCTGAATCTGTTCCGAATTTGGGGGCATCATGGATCCATATTAGCATATGTATGTGAGGAGCACCTCTTGCTTGATACTCCTTTCTCCAAAAGAAATCCAAAACCTCTCCAAGAGGAGGATTTTTTTATTGTTGATAAAAGACACCATAGCTTCAAATCTATGATTGAAATATCTGCCTACATTAACTAGATCAAAGAGCACACTTCTCTAAGTGTCTTGTATTCAATATTTACTATATTTGGATTTGCCTCTCGAAGAAATTGAAGTAAATCATCCCAAGCATATTTAGCACAGCTTAGAGTAAGGAACCATGTAGGAGATCCTAAGTTCCTTAGCATACATTTAAGTTCTCTATGACGACGGTACCAGTACTCATTAGTACCACGCTGACATGCCATGAAATTAATTTCCAGATGTACACCTGTTTTCAATATATGGTTTACTGCATAAGAAAATCCAGACAAGTCACTCTAAAACAAAAGATTAAACAAATACATTGTCGAAATCTTGGATCTTCTGCATACAATCTTGATGTCCGGTATTCAATGCAGGAATCTGCACAGGTCGTTCATCATATCGTCCTCCTTTTTCTGTTGAAACAACTGAGGAAAACAACGAGCTTCCAAGCTTTCTTCCCATACACGTATGGGACTTCCCTTTGCTTCTTTCATTTGGAATAACTCGATAGTATGCCCCATCACTTCTTTGGAATGAAGTGGATGAACACTGTAATGTTCATAGATTTCTTCAGTTCTGGACATATCCACTTTTTCAATTTGTCCAGTTGACGAGTCAGTATCTTCTTCTACAGTTATTTCTTCTTCTCCCACAAACACATTTTTATAGCACTTATTATTTTTTACCAGATACAACGTTGCCTTTTTCACTTTCCTAACATCCACTAATTCTTGCCAGACTTACTTACTCTTAGTAGGAACGCCCTTAACTGGAATAACTAGAGGTTCATCTTCTACAATTTCTACACCAATTGTTTCAATATTTTTCTTTAAATCTAGAGGCAAATATACAACTCTTCCCTTTAATCCTCTCTGTAAATCTGAAGGAGGCAATTTCCCTGTCTTAGGCTCCATACGAACAATAGCCTGAAATGGATGCACACATTGAATTAGAATAGACTAATAGGTATTTAAATCTATCAGTTCAGAAGGAATATTTACCAACTCAAGATTATTATGCTCAGCTCTAGCAGGCATTTTGTTCTTGTAAAATTTGTTATAACAATATTTACAAATACGTTGATCAGAACCCAAATCCAAACAATTCTCTACCAACAGATAAGTTGCAAATTCCTTACACTCATTATTATTTTCTCTTGCACTTTTTAAATACAGATCAACAGTCCTAGTCTGATTTTTATAATGATTTTGTCAACAACAAATACAAGAATAATTTGGCCTTTCACCTGAAATCACCTTAAACTTCGTAAATTCTTGCTCAAACTGTTTGTACTAGAATATGGTACATTCTCATCCACATTTCCTTCTATTAATGTATCAGTTTCTGCACTGTCTTCCTCAGGACCAAAGTAACTAAACTCAATTTCTTAACAAACGTTCATTACATCTGATACTGATTCATGCAAAAAAGCACTATTCAACTTTTTTAACATTAGTGCTGGACTTTTTGCATAATACAATGTTCTGACTAATTCCCTCATTTGAGTATGATGTACTGCTAATATCCTGAAATGGTGAAAAACACTTTGACATACTTTTCTAGAAAGACAAGCCAGAGAATGAACTTGCAAACCAGTATTTCCTCTCACTTTGCAAGGGTCTAGTCCTTGCAACATCTTAATCATTTGTTTAACACTTTTCTTAGTATAGACACGTAAGGAATTGCATAAAAAATCAATAGATTCCTATCGTACACTACAAATACTACTGCAATTCCAAGTGTACACTGGAGCTTTAGGACGTGTCCCTAAAACATAATCAGCTAACCCCTCTTCTGCATTTCTGGGAACAATTTTCTCTTTCTCGATAGGACAACCATTTCTAACCTCATAAGCTCGACCACTAGCGTCAACTGCATGCAACAAATCATTACTCTGAAAATAACTCTCTTCATTAAAAAAAGGATCAGAACTTGAACTGTGTTTGCATTCACCCAGAAAAACATCAGAAAAATGTGTTCTGTTAATTTGTCTTCTCCACCTACTTTTCGCCTTCATTAAAAAGATTGGTTTATCTAGTGATAAAATTCTATTGATTATTAAAATAAATAATTTATTTTTTAATTAAAAAGCCTTCTCAACAATACTTTCAATATTTTTCTTCTTCTTATAAAATGCAGATTTTCTTTTACATTTCTTCATATCCATTAATAAGTTTAAGACAACTCTATTGTAAAACATTCTTTTTCTCATTTCCTGAAATTGATTCTGCCCCCTTTTACTATACAGTGTTTCTTTAGAACATGATTTCTCATCATTTATCTTTTTTCTCTTGTTTTTCTTTTTAGTTGCAGATACATTCTTTTTATTTTTTACATTCTCCACACTATTCCTAGTGTTTGATTAGTTTTTTAATAAAATCTTTTGTTCTCTTACCAGGACTTCTTTCACCCCACATTGTTGTTCAGGTAAATCTTGTGGAGGAATACTCTTAAAATAATAAGCTTTATGTTGTTTCCTCTTTTCACTTTTTGAAGGCATGATGAATTTCTTTTAGTATTGATAAATGGAATCCATTATAAAATATATATATATAATATTCTAAAAATAAATCTATAAAATATACTACTGTATTACTAAACAAATACAATCTACAATTACTAAGTATACAAAAGAAGAGTGTAAGTGATATAAAAAGTGCATACATACTGCAGAGGAGTTTGAAGAACTACATCTGCAAGAAGAGTTCCTAAATGAATTTATAAGTGGTTGAATTTTGGAGCAGTGAGTGTATTAGTACATGGTGCTAAATACATCAGTAGAGCAGTATAAGGGAAGACACAGAGGGGCATATTTACGTCTTCTGGCGCATCTCTGCAAATCAGCAGGGATGTGCCAGAACAGATGCACCACGTAATCCCCCCCTTGCGCCACCACAGATGCGTTGCATTTACAATGTGGCGCACCATGGTGCAAGGAGGGGCAGATGCGTGACGCATCTTGTGGCGTGCAGGCAGCGCATTGCTGGAGTTGCGTCGCAAGCGCGACACAACTCCTGCATAGCACAGGGGCCGTACATACTCAACATGGTGCCTCACTCCTTACACCTGCTTTAAGCAGGGGTAAGGATTTGACGCAGCAGCGTTGTAAAACTGACTCAGTGAAATCTTGTAGATTTCACTACGTCAGGTTTGCGTGGCTTTCCTGGGAGGGAATGCCTACCCTGCGACAGAACGCCCACTTGAAACCTGACGCACATTTCATATGGCTCAGGGCTTTACAACGTGACGCATCTGCCTAGATACGTCACATTGTAAATAAGTCGCAACGTGGCGCATGGTTTACGCCGCCTCTGCCTCACAAAAGAGACGCAACGGCGGCGTAAAAGTGTCGCAAGGGGCTTGTAAATCTGCCCCAGAGTATTTGCTGCAACATCATGGATTCTAACTGGGGAATTGAACATGTGAAAGACAATTGAACATGTGGATAGAATACTGCATGCATACAGCATAAGGGTTTGAAGTAGTCCTTTTCCTAAGGCCTACTTTACTGCATGAGTACTTGGGTACTGACTGAATGATAACAGTACTGTAAGGAGAGTGTCTGAGTGAATCTATAAGTGTTTGAGTTTTAGCGCACTGAATGATCAGTACATACCGCTGAATGGGTCACTACAACAGTGCAAGGGCAATGACAGAGTGTTTGTTGGAAGTGTAAAGATACAGAGTGGAGAATTGAAGATGTGAAAGACAAGTGTGCACGTGGAAAGACGAGTGCATGCGTACAGCATACGGGTTTGAAGCAGCCCTTGTTCTAAGGCCTACTTTGTTACATGAGTACTTGGGTATTGAGTGAATTATTACACTACTGTAATGAAAGTGTCTGAAAGAAACTATAAGTGTTTGAGTTTTAGCACACTGAATGATCAGCACATACCTCTGAATGGATCACTACAACAGCGCAAGGGCAATGACAGAGTGTTTGCTGAAAGTGTAAGGATACAGACTGGGGAATTGAAGATGTGAAAGACAACTGTGGAGGTGGATACAACACTGTATGCAAAGTGTATAGGGGTTTGAACCAGTCCATTTTCTAAGGCCTACTTCACTGCATGAGTACTTGGGTACTGAAATAATGAATACAGTTCTGCAAGCACAGTGCCTGACTGAATTTATAGGAGCTTGACTTTTAGAGCAGTGACTGCATTAGCACATACTGCTGAATAAGTCAATGTAATAGTGCAACAGCAGTCAATGTAATAGTGCAACAGCAGTGACAGAGTGTTTGCTGGAAGTTTAAGGATACAGAGTGGAAAATTAATGATGTGAAAGACAAGTGTGCTCGTGGATAGATGAGTATATGCATACAGCGTACAAGTTTGAATCAGTCCTTCTCCTAAGGCCTACTTCACACCATGAGTACTTGGGTACTGAGTGAATGATTACAGTACTGTAAGGAGAGTGTCTGAGTGAATCTATAAGTGTTTGAGTTTTAGCGCACTGAATAATCAGTGCATACAGCTGAATGGGTCACTACAACTGTGCAAGAGCAATGACAGAGTGTTTGCTGGAAGTGTAAATATACAGAGTGGATAATTGAAGATGTGAAAGACAATTGTGGAGGTGGATAGAAGACTGTATGCATAGTGTATAGGGGGTTGAAGCAGTCCATGTTCTAAGGCCTACTTTGCTGCATGAGTACTTGGGTACTGACTCAATGATTACCGTTCTGCAAGGACTGTGCCTCACTGAATTTATAAGTGCTTGAGTTTTAGTGCAGTGAATTCATAATTGCTTGAGTTTTACTTTAGTGAATAGATTAGTTCATGGAGCTGAAAGGCTCACTATAGGATTGTAAGAGCAGTCACATTGTGTCTGTTGGAGTGTATGGATACTGACTGGGGAATTGTAGGCCTGAAACACAACTGTGAAAGTGGTTACACCACTACATGCATAATGCATAGGAGTTTCAAGCATTGCGTACCCTAAAGACTGGCTCACTGCAACAGTACATGTAATTATATGTCTGCAACCACATCAACTAACCAAATCATTCTCTCTCAATTTTCCCAAATAGATACAGACTCACAGTTTGATTCTAGACAAATAACAGTATTTCTTATAAATGGAGTCAATAGATACTGACTGGGGAAATGTAGGCCTGAAACACAAATGTGAAGATGGTTACACTACTACTTGCATAGTGCATAAGTGATTCAAGCACTGCATGCTCTAAAGCCTGGCTCACTGCCACAGTACATGTACTTATATGTCCACAACCAGCCGAATCATTCTCTCTCAATTTTCCCCAATAGACACTGACTCACAGTGTGATTCTAGACAAATAACAGAATTTCTTATAAATGGACTGTATAGATACTGACTGGGAAAATGTAGGCCTGAAACACAAACGTGAAGATGGTTACACTACTACTTACATAGTGCAAAAATGCTTCTCTCAGAATGATTCCTAAATGCACACATACTCACAATGGGATACTAGACAAAAATATTAAACCTTGCATTTTACAAAAACACATTTATTAGTCTAGAAATGATAAAGTGGTTAAACAATTTCTATATATATGACTGCTTCAATTTACTATACAATCCTGACTCATTTTGCAAATACATAAGCAATTTGCTGCATTATTGGTGCCAACATTACATCAAAAAAGTGACACAATGGAACAACAAAGAGGCACACAGAGCTTGTAAATCTGCTCCAGAGTGTATGCAACAGTGTATATATACTGACTGAGAAATTGTAGATTTGAAACACAAGTCTGATTCTAGCAAGTAACACTATTAATTAGTCTTGAAGGACTAATATGACTGACACATTCCAGAAATATAAATACTGCATTTTAGTGTACAACCATGAATCATTTTGCAAATACAAAAGCATTAACTGGTTTCTAATTCTATCAAAACTTGAGAAAAGGATAGGTTTTTAAGCAGTTATATGTCTGCAAATACAAAAAGTACAAAAATACTTCTCTCAGAATTATTCATAAATGCACACAGACTCACAGTGCGATTCTAGACAAAAAATATTAGACCTTGCATTTTACCAAAACACATTTACTAGTCTAGAAATGGTAAAGTGACTGCACACATTCTATGTCTATAAAACTACTACATTTCAGTGCACAGCCCTAACTCATTTTGCAAATACATAAGCAATTTGTTGCATTATTTGTGCCAATATTGTGTCAAAAAAGTGACATAATTGCAGCTCAAAGAGACGCAAGGGGCTTATAAATCTGCCCCAGAAAGTTTGCAGTAGTGTATGAATACTGAGTGGAAAATATAGATTTGAAACACAAGTCAAATTCTAAACAAGCAACAATATTAACTACTCTAGAACTGGAAAAGTTACTGCACACATTGTACATTTTTTAGTACTGCACTTTACTGTACAAAGCTGACTCACCAAACACATTAACTTACCAAATGCTTTTATCACAATTCTTATCCAAATGCAGACAAACTCAGAATGTGATTCTACACAACTAAACTACTCCTTGCACTTTAGCAGGAAAACACATTACACTTCTTAAAAACAAAATGCACCACATACATCCCATACAAGTTAACAACTCACCTTTCAAATTGATTTGTAGATTAAGAAGAATGTCACTCATGCAGCAGATATTCTTATACAGAATCTCTGTACTTCACTGTTCTTAGCAAAACCAGAAAATGGCAAATTATCCCTCTCAATCTACACATATATACATGTAAATAACATCAAATTGTTTCTATTATTAATTCAAAAGCAAACACACATTCTATTGGTTTAACATTTGAACCCTTTCCAACTGACATAACTGAACCCTAACCCCAATTTGCTTTCTGCTGTTACCATAGTAACAGATCATGCAAATCTCAACTGACCACAGAGGTCAAAAGTTCAGCACACTGTAAAGCACTCCTGCTTAACAACTTTTGACTCTGCATAGGTAATTACTTATAGGTACCAATAAATACAAAGCCTCTATTTACAACCAACCAACCAACATCTAAAAACATAAGCTTGAAAGGTATCTGAAAAATATATATTTTTACATTTTTTTACTTGCTTGGATACACGTACCGGACGCCTTAGAAATCTCGCAGCATACGTGGTGCGATACGCGTACCCAACGTGTACACACACATTTTTTTTGTCCTTGTTTTACAGTGTGCTGAACTTTTGACCTCTGTGGTGAGTTGAGGTTTGGTAGGCCTAGGGAGTCAGGAAGTCCTTTGGGAAATAGCAAACTTTCCCTCTCAATCTACACCCTCAATCAACACAAATAAACATGTAAATAACAAATCCATTTCTTCCTACATTAATTCAAAAGCAAACAGACATTTCTATTGCTTGAGCTTTTGAACCCTTTCCAACTGACATAAATTTCAACCATACCCCCATTTTGCCTTCTGCCTGTTACCATAGAAACACCTCATGAAACACTTAACTGAGCACACAGGTCAAAAGTTAATCACACAATGTTGCTAATCAAAACAACAAGTGTGCTTGACTTTTCAACACATCAGCTTATCTTATGTAATCTTCAATTCTATCAGTTTTTCTTAAACAATAAGAATCATGCTATTAAAAAATAGAAACATGCACCCTATTTTTCAGTGTAGGATGTTGTCAAACAACCAATCATTTCTTTTCTTTTTTTCAAAACTGCCTCTTATCCACCATTTTAGAAAAATCTTAGTTTTCAAACTACCATTTCATTTACGGAGACCATCTGTGTATATCCAGACCTTTCTTCAAGATGCTTAGAGTGTGGATTGTGGGACACCGCTATATTTCCTGGAGCCAAAGGTATACAGAACAGAAAGGAATTCACAAAGACCTAGGTTTACCAAATGTAGACATTAAATGGATTGGACAGAGAGGGTTAAAGTGGCATCAATTAATGCCATGGGTTAAATCCTTTTAACATCTCCAACTGATGTCACTTTTCCCCCAAACTGCCTTTGTCTATTCTAACATATGCCAAATTCAGAAATGGAACTGGTCCAACCAATATTGTCCACAGATTGAGAAAGCTAGAAAACATGTGAATAAATCTGTTTCTACTTTTCTCCGAGACTATAGAAGGGGCTCCATTTACCACAACAATCTGCGATTCAATATGCATGGCATCTATGGATTAGGGGAACAGAGTATTCCTTTTGAACTTTAGACTCTGCATCTGTACTTACTTGAAGGTACTAAAATCTCTCAATAAACACAAGGGCTCTTTTTAGAGCCACCCAACATTTAAACACATAAACTTGATAAATATCTGAAACATATTTTTCATTTTCTTGTTTGGATACGCGTACCGGACGCCTTACAAATGAGGCAGCATACGTCGTACGATACGCGTACCCAAAGCGTGCACACCAGAGGTCGCGCTGAGCGCCGCGCTCGGTATCCTACTTTTACCGTAAAAAAAATCTACCCTTCATTTAAATATTTAGTGCCCCGGGATGGTGGCGGACCCCGGGAATTAAGGGGGGCTATTCACCTCTCCTGTGGGAGCCCACATTGCTTTTCTACATGGGGAGCAGCTAACATGCTGCTCCCCATGTAGTGTAGCAGGGTTTCCGTTCTCCCACAGAACTGTGCATAGAGATCTAGAACCTCAGTGAGTTAGGATGATCCAAAACTCATCTCAGTGTCAGAAATCTCCTTACCTAGCTAGCTACAGTGTCTCATGGATCATTATGGAATGAACCATGTCTTAGACAAACCAGAACATGATCTTTAGAATACCTCAGGAATCGTGGAACACATGAACACTCTTTCGTTATATAATCATTTCAAACCAAAACTGGGAGTCAAAGAACACAAGTGCAAGTTTGAAATATTTATTATTCAATGCAAAGTTCTCAAATGCAGTATCTTGTATAATACCAAAATGCAGATTATAAAAATCAGAGTCAGCAGCATAGTCACTAATCCATAGTAAGCAAAAGGTGCTAGCATGTTATAATGCAAAACCTATAGAAATCGATATCACCTATATTTCGCGCACCCTATCTAGCATATTATTTTATATCTAAGAAGGTCTCATTCGGGCTTTAGCAGGGCGGCCCCATACCTCTCAATGTCAGTAGGAGCAGTTCACATCAACAGCTACCAGCTCTCTCCATGCGCAGCACCAAGTGTCTACATTCATTCCGTGTAACTCTATCTTAAACCCGCGTAGAGCCCAAAATGTTGGCATCAACATTATTTGTGTTATGTCTAATGTGGTGCGAGGATCAGGCCTCTCAGCAACCTTGTGTTAGGTTAATCTTAGAGTGTGCAGCTCTCAGTGTGCAGACAGTTGTACCAAGTGTACCAGGCAAAGCTGATAGCATAGAAATAACATATTATTCTCAAATAAACCACCTCACCGCTTCTAGGGTGAAAGCTACAACAACGAGTATGTGTCGTGTGCAAAACTGAAGCCGAAGGCAAACCGGCTGTTTAAACATGTAATACACTCATGCTAACTTAACGCAATATATGTAATGAAGTATCCATATGACACCCCCCCATTGGTCCGAGCACCGTCAAACATAAGGGAAAAGGCAATACTAAATCAGACAAAACAATTGAAAGCAAAGTTCAATAATCTTGAGCTAAAATAAGCTAAAAATATGTATGAATGAATATGTATGAATGCCTACAGTGGCCTCAAATCTAAAAATAAAAACAAAACTTTTGAACCAAAAGTCATCCACCAGGTCTCAAAAATATGAAACGTAGGACCAGGTTTCATCAATTCAAATGTTTGGAAGAGAAAAAACAAGGCACGTATCCGATTTCCAAAGCCATGTGCCACATTGACGTTATCCCCAGCGACATCACATGATTGTACTCTCCATCAGCTGAACATAGTCCATCCCTCCAATCCAGCGAGGGGAAACTCATATTTCACAACAAAGCATTCCTCCCAGGTATCTCACGATTGGAAAGTATATGCAAAGAAAGTTGCCACAGCCTCCAGCATGAAATCACTGCCATCATCCGAAAATAGTTCAGCAATCCAATTTAGCAATGGGAAAGAACATACGTGCTCCTCCAGCATCGGATCCTCCTGTAACATCAGAGGACAACTCGGTGGGTTCACCAGATCGCTGTGTGTCAGAAAGGCATCCGCCGCTGCAGAAATCTCCCATTGGCCCAGAACTCCATTTATCGCTGCCAAGGCCATAACTCTCTCGCCAGAACAGATCAGCTCGTGAGCCACCACGGGACGCATTAGCTGATCAAAATCGACGTCAGGAGCAGTTCTCAAGCATAGGCACAAATCAATGGCCCAATCGAACTCGCAGCTCAGGCAGTGAAACACAGGTTGGACACACGTGAAGTCGGTGAACCGAAATGACAATCTATAGGCCGTGCTTAATGCTGCAAGCGGCAATGTTCCATAGTAATTGAGCATCCGATTACGGCACAGTGTCAGGAGGCGTTGAACGGCGTCTTGCGCAGGATGGGCATCCATGTTTTATGAAGAAAAACACCAACAGAATGCCTGCGGCTACAGCCAGTAACACAGGTAATCCACCAAACAAACTCGAAAAAATAGTGTGGAAAAACGTGGGAATGATACCAAAAACCTTTTCAAACGTAGTCACGAGGCCACTGCTGACTAACTTGAAAAAATGTGCCAGCCCAGTCGTTGAAGAAGCATTAAATATCTGGTGTACCAGCTCGCAGAAATGAAACGGCAAATCAGTATTTAAAAGCGCCTGCACCTCTGTGCGGGTGTTGGCTATGTGAAGGACATAAGTTTCCCGGGCCGAACTCAGGGTCACTTGTTTTTGAGACAAAAGGGCCCTTATTCTGCTTAAACCATTGAATTTTGCTTCCAAGGTTGGAATCCGTGGCCAGATGGAGACATCTGAAGAACCATGCGTGGGTGGGTATAGAACATTCTTGCAGCACACTACACGCTCTGATACAGTTACCACATATGCCACACCAATTAATAAACCACAACATAATTTGTTGTTTAAAAGCAAATAACTGCCATTAGCTAATAATGTATATGTGGGAACCACTGCTGGAACTGGCGTGCCTTTTAAAACACATGCTAAATTTGGGCGGTCCTGATTACAAGAACCGTGTAACTGAATGTGTCTGCATATTAATGAATGGTCAGGTGACTGTGTGCATTCCTCACCATTAAGATTCACTTCTTTCCCATCCTTCAGACATCTGTATGTGTATGGTAATGACCATGCCTCATGTAGGAATGCATTGCCTAGTGGTTCATATCGTCCTATAGCAATATACCGCATACAGTTAGTACATTTATATAAAGGAAATGGTAATGTAATTAAACCATGAATAAGCCACGTGGCAGTAGTGGTTTCAGCAACAGAAAAAGGCAAGGATTCTAGCTTCTCAATATGTAACATAGAAAATGATGCATCACGCATTGAAAGCATGCGCTGTTTTTCAGTAAGATTAAAAGGGGCGAAAAGGGATGAAACGTTCAATGAGGTCCAGGGAACTCGACCAGCCTTAATCGTCTGTAGAGTCCAGGCAAACTGCATTACAGAACGCAATTGATTTTGACCATGGTATAACGTGGACACTTCATCATGTACAATATCAACAACAGAAGAATCAATATTATCCAATGTGTAAATTCTGGAAGAAAGCATGTTAATACTGTTATCGACCACTGCAAGCACCTTTTCCAAATTTGCTTGATCAATAGCTCTCAGGCGTTTAGCTGCCTCAACTTGTGAAAATTTCCAAATCTCATTGTATATAGCATAAAAAAAGCGTTTAGATCTACCCCTAGCTGGGCCTTTTATAAAATCATTTAGGTCAATATTTTCATTCAACTGGGACAGATGCAGTTTAACTGCAGCCAAAGTGGAATGTTGTAACCAGTTCTGACACAATTTGCCTACTGAATAAGTAGTAACAGTGTGATCCGTTTCAAACCTGGGATCCGGCCTGATGTGTGTAAAACCTTCAGACAAACCCAAAAACCTACGTTGGCAAGCATCAGTGCTTCTTTGCCACAAAAGCCACCCCTCCGGATCAAAATGGGAAATATTAAAGGAGGAATTCTGCAAAAGTGCTTGTATCCCATTGATGGATATTGTAGTGAAATTACTCCAACCTGAATATTCTTCTAAGTCAGGGATAGTAGGGGTATTTAATTTTTTAGATGTAGCCAATCCAAAACACGTTGTTTGAGAAACAGTAGAATTTAAAAACAACATGTGATTCGGGATGAGACATGCACGATGCAAAGCCTCAGTGCCTTGTACCTGCCAATCTTTGGTACCCCAAACCGATTTAAGGTCAATAGCATCCTTCCATAACTCATAGCCATCCACAGATAACCTATCTAAAAAGGACTTTGAATACAGCAATTTTGTATCTGTAAGTCTAACTTTGGGTATGAATTTCTGGTTCACTTTAAAATAAAACGATTCAGGATTTGATTGATTAAAATCTGTAAAATAAGAGTATTTTCCCAGAAATGTACTTGAGCTCCCCTGTAAGGGAGTAGGGCAATGTTCCCACTGAGTGTAATTCACAGGAACCCTCCTGGAACTTGTCTTGTGTAAGAAATGATTCCCATAATGTTGATAACAAAACAAATCACCATAATTGACAGAATCTAAGTACAAATCCTCAGCATCAAAGGCCGCATAATATTTCAAATCAGAGAACAATGCTTCTACAGCCTGAAGATCCCAGTCATCAGAACGAACATTTTGCTTAATCACATCTCCCATGTTTACTCTAAGCACATTAGGAACATTAATAACTTCTGTGGGGCCATGTATCTGAAACCTAACCGCATCCCACACAATCCCATCAAGGACTGGCCAAGCAGTAATCTGTACTGAATGTAAGTCTCTCTTTAGTCTGTGTACTGAATGTGAGGAGGACAGAGGGGCCAATGTTCCATTAAGGTACCGAATTCCTGTTCTTTCTATCACATAATGGCCATCGATCAAGCGGAAAAAATAAAACACAAAACCAATTGACATAAAAAGATAAAATGAAAATAGTATCAGCCAAACGTATGTCCAAGGTGGAATTAGAAAATGTTTTTTAAACAACGTGGCATATTTTGCAATAGTCGATGGTTTCTTTGAAAGTTCCGAATCAGAGTCAAAAGAGAATCTGGACTGGTTAGCCAAACGGGCATGTAGGTCGGACATAGATAAATCAGCAGGATCTGCATAGGTCAGCTCATCAATGTTAGCAAGAGGAATAGTATTTAATAAAGGACTGGATAAAGCAGGCATCTCGAGGGACACCTCCTGATCTGTACCAGATGTAATAGCCAGCACAGAGTTCCTCACCATGGAAGGACAGGATGCAGCCGTTGTCATGCTATGAAGAATCGGCCACCCTGTGTGTCTTGACATTGTCAATAGAAATAAATCTGTTTTCTTTACGACCTGGAAGTGGTGGTAAAATGACTGTTCTTGTGCCCTTCACTCCAAGGACTCGAACCGGCGGTCGATATGAGGGACCAAACTCTTTCTTGTTATCGATCTTCTCTCGAACCAGTTCTCCAACTTGGGGTAGCCAGCCAACTACCGGGATCTGCAACGCATCATCCGATGTGGAGGGCAAGTGTTCCTTTGCAAGACTGTCTCTGGTCTTTTGTAGATCCTGTAAAACATTGCAATGTTCATCTACGTCAAAGGCCGCGGCCTGGGCCTGGCAGTCTGCACCATCAAGGTCAGGGACGTACATCTTGATACCAAAGAGCATTTCGTATGGGGTCCGCCCACCCAGAGACCTTCTAGGGAGATTATTAAGCGCACGCTGCACGCCATAGAGGTGGGTCAGCCAGTTTCTACCAGTGCCTATAACACGGGCTGTCAAAGATTGCTTTAAGTCGCGGTTCATTCTTTCTACTACAGAATTGCCCTCAGGCCTGTAAGGGCTTGAAAACTTCACCTGTACTCCCAACGAAACCATAGCATCCTTATACGCCTTAGAGGCGAAAGCCGGACCCTGGTCCGAATGGAAAGTACCACAAGCAAAGATTCCCACAAAGACACGCAAATCCTTAATGACAGTTCGCGAATCAGCGCTTCGATGCGGCCATACCCATACAAAGCGTGTGCATGAGTCAACTGCTACTAAGATGTATTTATACGCAGTATCAGAAGAAAAAGGACCGCAGTGATCCAAATAAACACATCCAAGTGGTTTATTAGAGATGTACAACTGTGTCTGAGGCGGACGCGCAGCAGTAGAAGGCTTGATCTGCTGACAAATGTCACACATAAGGACATAATCGCGCGTCTGTTTGTACAGTCCCCGCCACCAGAACCTCTGTTGTAGCTGAGATACAGTGGCTGAGACGCCCGCATGCGCAGACGCCACACCTTCATGAGCCGCTGTAATCAGAGAAGCTCTGCGATCCGAGTTGGGAACTAAACGCTCTCCAACTTCAGGAATTTTCACATAAGGAACCTTATCGGGACTTAAGTGGTATGTGTACTTCGAAGGGAACCCCGCAGGATATTTACCTCCCTTCGCCGTGGCAGCAACAGCCGCCAAGATGTCATCATCTATTTTGCTTTTGGACCTCGTGACTGCTGCAACTAAGTATTTTGATACCGCTGACTTCGCTGCTTCATCAGCAAGCGAGTTGCCAACAGCGTGGACCCCCACGCGCTGGTGGCCGAGAGTATGAATCACAAACACGAGCGGCAGTTTCTCTTTAAGTTCCGCCACTCGGACCCAGATCATTTTATGTTTTATTGTGCTACCCTTGGAATCACGAAAATCATTCTGAATCCAAAAGAACAAGTTCTCATTGTAAGACTGGACACAGTAGTAAGAATCACTTACGATTAAAGTCGTCACACAAGGATCAGCGTACTCCAATGCAAGCATAAGAGCACGAAGCTCTGCCAACTGTGCGGTGCAGTCCCCTAGCGTTTGCGTGTGCACAACACTGGACTTGAACTCATCGTTCACCATGGCACCGACCACAATGGCGCAAGCGGAAACGTAGGCGTGTTTAGAGCCATGCGCAACCTGCGCCGAACCATCCGTGTAAATGATACAATGGAAATCCTCCAACGGCCGCATTGCTAAAGGAGCAGGATGAACAAATTCATACTGTAAATACTCCTGCGACCGTAAAGCGGCGTCAAAAATAAACGTGACATCCTGAGATGTCAAGGATGTAGCCCACTGAATCCACCGAGGGTGCAAAGCTTTAGAATTCGGTACACTGGCTTTTGTGACCGCCTCCAAGGCTGGACACGGGGTGACAACCAACATGCGCTTTCCCTGCGACAGGGCACGTTCCTTAAGAATTGCCATCTGCACAGCCGTTAAAACTTTCTCCACAGTGGAAAAACGCAGTTCAGCCGAAGTGTACAAGTGTGACTTGTAAGCAATAGGTACAGTATCCCCTTCATTAAAAGTCAGGTACGTGAAACCCACCGTCCCAGGGATAATTCTTATCACCAGGTTGGTCTGGTTATCACGAGTCTGTAAGTAGTCAGAAGCTAGCATATCAGCCTGCAAGGACTGCAGAATGGCTGAATGCTCAGGCAGCCAGCATGATTTGGAAAAAGATGGTTGTACCAAGGCATATAAAGGCTTGATACGCTGGGCATATTCCGGAATGTATGTCCTCCCGAAATTTAAAAAACCCAGCAAAGACTGTAATTTTTTCAGCGTTGTCGGAGAGCGCAACTGCGCGCACTTCTCCAGGAACTGAGGAGCCAATCCCTTTCCTTCATGGTTAAGTTCATAACCTAGAAACAACACTGTGTACTCCGCAATGTGCGATTTTGCAAAGTTAAACTTGTAACCCATGTCTGCAAAGTTACAAATTATGCTGTTTACTCGACACAGATGCACCCAAAGCTCGTCGTCTGTGAGATAAATATCATCCACATATGAACATGCAACTGGATCGAAACTCTCTAAAAGAGAGACTATGCGGGCGGAAAACACTCCAGGACTATTTTTATATCCCATTGGGAGTCGATTAAACTTTTTTTTTTTTTTTTTGTACGCCGCCGCACGTAAAACTGGTCCATTGTGAACTTAGACCATCTAATCTATGTGCATAAAAACCATTGGAAATGTCAAGCGTGGTTTTGAACCGTTTACGCTCAAGACTATTCACTAGGGCAGAGCCGTGAGTATTCTGTACTGCACAGTTACGGCAATGCGAGTTCAAATGCCGGTAATCCAAAACCAGACGATATGATCCGTTCGGCTTGTTAACAGTAAAAAGGGGATTATTCATCGGTGACACACACGTTTCAATTACACCTTGATATTCCAATTGTTCAAGGATAGCCGCGACCGAAGCTTTAGCTTCACGCCGTATGGGATACTGGGGTTGTGGCTGCGGCTGTGACCGTAACGGAATCTCATGGCTAGGGGACAATTTATCCCAGCCACACTGATTCCGGTACACAGCCGGCGCAAGCGCCAGAGCCCACTCTTCTGCAAAATGCAGCGCTTCCACTCTCGGCACAGTGTGCGCGAAACTGGGGAGGATTACCTCCTCCCCTCGCGGAGCTGCGAGAACAAAAGGTGGGGGCCAGTCAGCCTCCGAAAGCAAAATGTCATACGTATCCGAAAGATTCTCCCAAAATACCCCTTTTACAGTTCGCTGCATGTCACCTTCAATTAACAGGACAATTTCAAAAAGTCTTTCAGGGGGAGCAACTTGTGTATCAGCTGTTTCAATCACAATAAAAGTCTCAGTCGCTGTCACCTTCAACAGTGGACGGAGGGCCTCTCTCACTATGGTAATCTCCGCCGCGCTGTCCAGCAAGGTCAGAGCCCACGTCAGATTCCGAAGCTGCGTTCTCACTATCTGGGGCATATCGATGCGCCGTTAAGGCAGCGACTTTCTTCTTGGCAAACTGCGGTCTCTTTGGCGTAGAGTCGTCCCGCTGATCCCCTTCACTTCGTGTGCGGGGCTGGCCACGTCCTTGCTGGCCACCCCTGCCCCTGCCGCCCCCTCCACCACCGGTTGACGGAGCCGATGAGTCCTGAAAGGAACGAGGAGAGCGTTGGTCAGATGCCTGATATCTCTCAGGCGATTTAATCGTAGCGCGATCGCGCAATTCATAAACTCGCTCTGACTGCGCAGGTTGTGAAGGCGCCGGACTCGAAACCTGTGTCTGTTGTTGTTGTTGCTTACCCTGATTCTGCTTTTTAGGCCAATTTTGTTTTTTGGACTTGGGCTGTCCACCTGTTTCCGAAGACTGTCCCTGGGGCTGCTTCTTTTCTTTTTCAAGAAAAACCTTTGCACCCTTAGAATTGCGTCCAACCGTTTTATAAGCCGCCACAATAATTCTTGCCAGCTGACGGGGTTTCTCGGCATCGGGAATTAACGCCAGACCATTGGCCACCTGAAAGTTCACAGCATCCCCTTTTACATTGGCAAGGATAATACCGCAAACTGTCTCAAATGAACCGTTCAGGCGCATACCCAACTCAACCGCCGACTCAGGTCCGTGATCATCTTGAACACGTTTGAGGATCGCAGACAGGTTCGACACTGTCGGTGTGCCAAAGCACCTCGAGTAAACCGCTGCAAAAGTCTTACCCCATGTTTCACAGTCAGCAAGTTCAGGGGCTAAATCCTTCGGTAAACTAAGCGTAAGAATCCGGTGTTTTTCACCCGGAGTCGTATTAGGAAACACAGCCTCCAGCTGGTCGAATTTCTCGGCAAGCCAGTAAGGAAAATCATCCTTATTTTCTGGCTTTCTGCCCATTACGGAATTCACCAAGACAGGACTGATTTTCAAACCAGCCTGTTCCGCTCGAAGCTGCGCACCTGCGGGGGCTGCGCCATGTATATTACGACCTATGTAATGAACAAGCGCTCTAATCACGTCAACCGCGACATCATGCAGACGCCGCAGATCACCCACATTACAAGTGGCGCGATTAGGATGAGGAGTAAATCCGCCCAAGGCGGGCCAGGCTGTGCCCGGAATGGACAACGGACCTAACCTCGGAGCCGTTAAAGAGTGGGGTAGGACGCCACCAAACCAAACTCCGTGCTGCCAAGCATCGATAGGTACTTCCAGTGCCCTGTACGGAGCATAAGCCGCCGGTACAGCCGAGGCAGTGTATGAATGATAGACACCCGAATTAGCGTTTACTTCCGGAAACGTCACCCAGGAATAAAACAATTCGTACGGGTACGCGTGTTCCGCACTCACCACTAGAACCACAGCCAAACCTTCCGCCGGGACATTATATGCCCGCAAGTGGTCGCGAACCGCGACGCGGCTATGCTGCGCTATGTCCACGGCCATGGTAGCACCGGAAGTGAAAAAAAGACAAAGAACACTTTGTAGCACAACTGGGTAGTAATTCAAAGAAATCGTTTAAAGTAGAATTCAAGCTTGAAAAGACCTATTTCAAAAATAGGTAGGTTTTTCCGACACCACCGTTTACCGGAAACGGGAATGAAGGTGTTAAGGTTTGAATGATATACTACTCGAGTGTCATGAAATACGGCCAACCAATCCGTTGGGCGCCATGTAGCAGGGTTTCCGTTCTCCCACAGAACTGTGCATAGAGATCTAGAACCTCAGTGAGTTAGGATGATCCAAAACTCATCTCAGTGTCAGAAATCTCCTTACCTAGCTAGCTACAGTGTCTCATGGATCATTATGGAATGAACCATGTCTTAGACAAACCAGAACATGATCTTTAGAATACCTCAGGAATCGTGGAACACATGAACACTCTTTCGTTATATAATCATTTCAAACCAAAACTGGGAGTCAAAGAACACAAGTGCAAGTTTGAAATATTTATTATTCAATGCAAAGTTCTCAAACGCAGTATCTTGTATAATACCAAAATGCAGATTATAAAAATCAGAGTCAGCAGCATAGTCACTAATCCATAGTAAGCAAAAGGTGCTAGCATGTTATAATGCAAAACCTATAGAAATCGATATCACCTATATTTCGCGCACCCTATCTAGCATATTATTTTATATCTAAGAAGGTCTCATTCGGGCTTTAGCAGGGCGGCCCCATACCTCTCAATGTCAGTAGGAGCAGTTCACATCAACAGCTACCAGCTCTCTCCGTGCGCAGCACCAAGTGTCTACGTTCATTCCGTGTAACTCTATCTTAAACCCGCGTAGAGCCCAAAATGTTGGCATCAACATTATTTGTGTTATGTCTAATGTGGTGCGAGGATCAGGCCTCTCAGCAACCTTGTGTTAGGTTAATCTTAGAGTGTGCAGCTCTCAGTGTGCAGACAGTTGTACCAAGTGTACCAGGCAAAGCTGATAGCATAGAAATAACATATTATTCTCAAATAAACCACCTCACCGCTTCTAGGGTGAAAGCTACAACAACAAGTATGTGTCGTGTGCAAAACTGAAGCCGAAGGCAAACCGGCTGTTTAAACATGTAATACACTCATGCTAACTTAACGCAATATATGTAATGAAGTATCCATATGACAGTAGAAAACCAATTGTCCTTGGTTTTTGGAAGAGAGAGCAGCTTTCCTGCCCTCTCTCTTCCAAAAACCAAAGCAGTTTGGTATGGCAGGGTAGAAATTGAGAGGCTACCGCCCTACCATAGCAAACTACAGTGTCCCAGGGGTGGGCATCCCAGGACACCTTAGGAGCCGGCCCTGGGGGGTGGGGGTCCCCAGGGCCACCACAAGGCCCCCCTCCCAACACTTACAAGCCCCGGGGGTGGAGGTCCCCGGGGCTGGGGGTCCGTCACAGACCCCCAATTTATATATTTAGTGCCCCGGGGAGGTGGAGGTCCCCGGGGCATGTGGGGGACTTGAGCACCTTACACAGGTTTTTTAATTTAAAAAAAGAAGCCCCGGGGGTGGTGGTTCCTGGGGCTGCAGGAGGGCTGTGAGCCCCCGCATACGTAATGTTAAAGCCCCGGGGGTGGCGGTGCCTGGGGCCCCTCTGGGTCCCCCATTATTATATAAAAAAAAGCCCCAGGGTTGGCGGTCTGCGGGGCTGCGGGGGGGCCGTGAACCCACCCTGGTGCTAATTACGAAAAAAGCAGGCTTCATTTTT
>NW_028244870.1:0-110591 GCF_964263255.1 Lissotriton vulgaris
TACAAAAATGATTCAAAATGTCAAATGGATTGTGCCTCATGTTGAATAACCACTTTTAACCCCTCAGAGTGACCAAAATTGCCATTTTTACAGAGTTTTGCTTACTCAAAAGCTTCAATTTTGACCAATTTCAGGCACATAAATGACTTTAAACACACTTATTTTAGTTGAAAAAGTCATAATTCACATCCAACAGTCGTTTGGAAACAAAAGATTAAATGTTAAAATTTCATCGATATGGAACATTTTGGGGACGTTCGACAGGTCCGGAGTCATTGTTTTTTCATCAGAAAATTAATTTTTCGGACTGTACCAAAAATGATTCAAAATGTCAAATGGATTGTGCCTCATGTTGAATAACCACTTTTTAACCCCTCAGAGTGACCAAAATTGCCATTTTTACAGAGTTTTGCTTACTCAAAAGCTTCAATTTTGACCAATTTCAGGCACATAAATGACTTTAAACACACTTATTTTAGTTGAAAAAGTCATATTCACATCCAACAGTCGTTTGGAGTCAAAAGATTAAATGTTAAAATTTCATCGCTATGGACCATTTGGGGACGTTCGACAGGTCCGGAGTCATCGTTTTTCATCAGAAAATGAATTTTTCCGACTATACCAAAAATGATTCAAATGTCAAATGGATCGTGCCTCATGTTGAATAACAACTTTTTAATCCCTCAGAGTGACGCAATTTTTACAGAGTTTTGCTTTTCCAAAATCTTCAATTTTGACCAATTTCAGGCACATAAATGACTTTAAACACACCTATTTTAGTTGAAAAAGTCATAATTCACATCCAACAGTCGGTTGGAGTCAAAAGATTAAATGTTAAAATTTCATCGATATGGACCATTTTGGGGACGTTCGACAGGTCCGGAGTCATCGTTTTTCATCAGAAAATGAATTTTTCGGACTGTACCAAAAATGATTCAAAATGTCAAATGGATCGTGCCTCATGTTGAATAACAACTTTTTAACCCCTCAGAGTGACCAAAATTGCCATTTTTACAGAGTTTTGCTTACTCAAAAGCTTCAATTTTGACCAATTTCAGGCACATAAATGACTTTAAACACACTTATTTTAGTTGAAAAAGTCATAATTCACATCCAACAGTCGTTTGGAGTCAAAAGATTAAATGTTAAAATTTCATCGATTTGGAACATTTTGGGGACGTTCGACAGGTCCGGAGTCATCGTTTTTCATCAGAAAATTAATTTTTCGGACTGTACAAAAAATGATTCAAAATGTCAAATGGATTGTGCCTCATGTTGAATAACCACTTTTTAACCCCTCAGAGTGACCAAAATTGCCATTTTTACAGAGTTTTGCTTACTCAAAAGCTTCAATTTTGACCTATTTCAGGCCCATAAATGACTTTAAACACACTTATTTTAGTTGAAAAAGTCATAATTCACATCCAACAGTCGTTTGGAGTCAAAAGAATAAATGTTAAAATTTCATCGATATGGAACATTTTGGGGACGTTCGACAGGTCCGGAGTCATCGTTTTTCATCAGAAAATTATTTTTTCGGACTGTACCAAAAATGATTCAAAATGTCAAATGGATTGTGCCTCATGTTGAATAACCACTTTTTAACCCCTCAGAGTGACCAAAATTGCCATTTTTACAGAGTTTTGCTTACTCAAAAGCTTCAATTTTGACCAATTTCAGGCACATAAATGACTTTAAACACACTTATTTTAGTTGAAAAAGTCATAATTCACATCCAACAGTCGTTTGGAGTCAAAAGATTAAATGTTAAAATTTCATCGCTATGGACCATTTTGGGGACGTTCGACAGGTCCGGAGTCATCGTTTTTCATCAGAAAATGAATTTTTCAGACTATACCAAAAATGATTCAAAATGTCAAATGGATCGTGCCTCATGTTGAATAACAACTTTTTAATCCCTCAGAGTGACCAAAATTGCCATTTTTACAGAGTTTTGCTTTTCCAAAATCTTCAATTTTGACCAATTTCAGGCACATAAATGACTTTAAACACACTTATTTTAGTTGAAAAAGTCATAATTCACATCCAACAGTCGTTTGGAGTCAAAAGATTAAATGTTAAAATTTCATCGATATGGACCATTTTGGGGACGTTCGACAGGTCCGGAGTCATCGTTTTTCATCAGAAAATGAATTTTTCGGACTGTACCAAAAATGATTCAAAATGTCAAATGGATCGTGCCTCATGTTGAATAACAACTTTTTAACCCCTCAGAGTGACCAAAATTGCCATTTTTACAGAGTTTTGCTTACTGAAAAGCTTCAATTTTGACCAATTTCAGGCACATAAATGACTTTAAACACACTTATTTTAGTTGAAAAAGTCATATTTCACATCCAACAGTCGTTTGGAGTCAAAAGATTAAATGTTAAAATTTCATCGATATGGAACATTTTGGGGACGTTCGACAGGTCCGGAGTCATCGTTTTTCATCAGAAAATTATTTTTTCGGACTGTACCAAAAATGATTCAAAATGTCAAATGGATTGTGCCTCATGTTGAATAACCACTTTTTAACCCCTCAGAGTGACCAAAATTGCCATTTTTACAGAGTTTTGCTTACTCAAAAGCTTCAATTTTGACCAATTTCAGGCACATAAATGACTTTAAACACACTTATTTTAGTTGAAAAAGTCATAATTCACATCCAACAGTCGTTTGGAGTCAAAAGATTAAATGTTAAAATTTCATCGCTATGGACCATTTTGGGGACGTTCGACAGGTCCGGAGTCATCGTTTTTCATCAGAAAATAAATTTTTCGGACTATACCAAAAATGATTCAAAATGTCAAATGGATCGTGCCTCATGTTGAATAACAACTTTTTAACCCCTCATAGTGACCAAAATTGCCATTTTTACAGAGTTTTGCTTACTCAAAAGCTTCAATTTTGACCTATTTCAGGCACATAAATGACTTTAAACACACTTATTTTAGTTGAAAAAGTCATAATTCACATCCAACAGTCGTTTGGAGTCAAAAGATTAAATGTTAAAATTTCATCGATATGGACCATTTTGGGGACGTTCGACAGGTCCGGAGTCATCGTTTTTCATCAGAAAATGAATTTTTCGGACTGTACCAAAAATGATTCAAAATGTCAAATGGATCGTGCCTCATGTTGAATAACAACTTTTTAACCCCTCAGAGTGACCAAAATTGCCATTTTTACAGAGTTTTGCTTACTCAAAAGCTTCAATTTTGACCAATTTCAGGCACATAAATGACTTTAAACACGCTTATTTTAGTTGAAAAAGTCATAATTCACATCCAACAGTCGTTTGGAGTCAAAAGATTAAATGTTAAAATTTCATCGATATGGAACATTTTGGGGACGTTCGACAGGTCCGGAGTCATCGTTTTTCATCAGAAAATAAATTTTTCGGACTATACCAAAAATGATTCAAAATGTCAAATGGATCGTGCCTCATGTTGAATAACAACTTTTTAACCCCTCAGAGTGACCAAAATTGCCATTTTTACAGAGTTTTGCTTACTCAAAAGCTTCAATTTTGACCAATTTCAGGCACATAAATGACTTTAAACACACTTATTTTAGTTGAAAAAGTCATAATTCACATCCAACAGTCGTTTGGAGTCAAAAGATTAAATGTTAAAATTTCATCGATATGGACCATTTTGGGGACGTTCGACAGGTCCGGAGTCATCGTTTTTCATCAGAAAATGAATTTTTCGGACTGTACCAAAAATGATTCAAAATGTCAAATGGATCGTGCCTCATGTTGAATAACAACTTTTTAACCCCTCAGAGTGCCCAAAATTGCCATTTTTACAGAGTTTTGCTTACTCAAAAGCTTCAATTTTGACCAATTTCAGGCACATAAATGACTTTAAACACACTTATTTTAGTTGAAAAAGTCATAATTCACATCCAACAGTCGTTTGGAGTCAAAAGATTAAATGTTAAAATTTCATCGATATGGAACATTTTGGGGACGTTCGACAGGTCCGGAGTCATCGTTTTTCATCAGAAAATGAATTTTTCGGACTATACCAAAAATGATTCAAAATGTCAAATGGATCGTGGCTCATGTTGAATAACAACTTTAACCCCTCAGAGTGACCAAAATTGCCATTTTTACAGAGTTTTGCTTACTCAAAAGCTTCAATTTTGACCAATTTCAGGCACATAAATGACTTTAAACACACTTATTTTAGTTGAAAAAGTCATAATTCACATCCAACAGTCGTTTGGAAACAAAAGAACAAATGTTAAAATTTCATCGATATGGAACATTTTGGGGACGTTCGACAGGTCCGGAGTCATCGTTTTTCATCAGAAAATTATTTTTTCGGACTGTACCAAAAATGATTCAAAATGTCAAATGGATCGTGCCTCATGTTGAATAACCACTTTTTAACCCCTCAGAGTGACCAAAATTGCCATTTTTACAGAGTTTTGCTTACTCAAAAGCTTCAATTTTGACCAATTTCAGGCACATAAATGACTTTAAACACACTTATTTTAGTTGAAAAAGTCATAATTCACATCCAACAGTCGTTTGGAGTCAAAAGATTAAATGTTAAAATTTCATCGCTATGGACCATTTTGGGGACGTTCGACAGGTCCGGAGTCATCGTTTTTCATCAGAAAATAAATTTTTCGGACTATACCAAAAATGATTCAAAATGTCAAATGGATCGTGCCTCATGTTGAATAACAACTTTTTAACCCCTCATAGTGACCAAAATTGCCATTTTTACAGAGTTTTGCTTACTCAAAAGCTTCAATTTTGACCTATTTCAGGCACATAAATGACTTTAAACACACTTATTTTAGTTGAAAAAGTCATAATTCACATCCAACAGTCGTTTGGAGTCAAAAGATTAAATGTTAAAATTTCATCGATATGGACCATTTTGGGGACGTTCGACAGGTCCGGAGTCATCGTTTTTCATCAGAAAATGAATTTTTCGGACTGTACCAAAAATGATTCAAAATGTCAAATGGATCGTGCCTCATGTTGAATAACAACTTTTTAACCCCTCAGAGTGACCAAAATTGCCATTTTTACAGAGTTTTGCTTACTCAAAAGCTTCAATTTTGACCAATTTCAGGCACATAAATGACTTTAAACACGCTTATTTTAGTTGAAAAAGTCATAATTCACATCCAACAGTCGTTTGGAGTCAAAAGATTAAATGTTAAAATTTCATCGATATGGAACATTTTGGGGACGTTCGACAGGTCCGGAGTCATCGTTTTTCATCAGAAAATAAATTTTTCGGACTATACCAAAAATGATTCAAAATGTCAAATGGATCGTGCCTCATGTTGAATAACAACTTTTTAACCCCTCAGAGTGACCAAAATTGCCATTTTTACAGAGTTTTGCTTACTCAAAAGCTTCAATTTTGACCAATTTCAGGCACATAAATGACTTTAAACACACTTATTTTAGTTGAAAAAGTCATAATTCACATCCAACAGTCGTTTGGAGTCAAAAGATTAAATGTTAAAATTTCATCGATATGGACCATTTTGGGGACGTTCGACAGGTCCGGAGTCATCGTTTTTCATCAGAAAATGAATTTTTCGGACTGTACCAAAAATGATTCAAAATGTCAAATGGATCGTGCCTCATGTTGAATAACAACTTTTTAACCCCTCAGAGTGCCCAAAATTGCCATTTTTACAGAGTTTTGCTTACTCAAAAGCTTCAATTTTGACCAATTTCAGGCACATAAATGACTTTAAACACACTTATTTTAGTTGAAAAAGTCATAATTCACATCCAACAGTCGTTTGGAGTCAAAAGATTAAATGTTAAAATTTCATCGATATGGAACATTTTGGGGACGTTCGACAGGTCCGGAGTCATCGTTTTTCATCAGAAAATGAATTTTTCGGACTATACCAAAAATGATTCAAAATGTCAAATGGATCGTGGCTCATGTTGAATAACAACTTTAACCCCTCAGAGTGACCAAAATTGCCATTTTTACAGAGTTTTGCTTACTCAAAAGCTTCAATTTTGACCAATTTCAGGCACATAAATGACTTTAAACACACTTATTTTAGTTGAAAAAGTCATAATTCACATCCAACAGTCGTTTGGAGACTGTACCAAAAATGATTCAAAATGTCAAATGGATTGTGCCTCATGTTGAATAACCACTTTTTAACCCCTCAGAGTGACCAAAATTGCCATTTTTACAGAGTTTTGCTTACTCAAAAGCTTCAATTTTGACCAATTTCAGGCACATAAATGACTTTAAACACACTTATTTTAGTTGAAAAAGTCATAATTCACATCCAACAGTCGTTTGGAGTCAAAAGATTAAATGTTAAAATTTCATCGCTATGGACCATTTTGGGGACGTTCGACAGGTCCGGAGTCATCGTTTTTCATCAGAAAATGAATTTTTCCGACTATACCAAAAATGATTCAAAATGTCAAATGGATCGTGCCTCATGTTGAATAACAACTTTTTAATCCCTCAGAGTGACCAAAATTGCAATTTTTACAGAGTTTTGCTTTTCCAAAATCTTCAATTTTGACCAATTTCAGGCACATAAATGACTTTAAACACACCTATTTTAGTTGAAAAAGTCATAATTCACATCCAACAGTCGGTTGGAGTCAAAAGATTAAATGTTAAAATTTCATCGATATGGACCATTTTGGGGACGTTCGACAGGTCCGGAGTCATCGTTTTTCATCAGAAAATGAATTTTTCGGACTGTACCAAAAATGATTCAAAATGTCAAATGGATCGTGCCTCATGTTGAATAACAACTTTTTAACCCCTCAGAGTGACCAAAATTGCCATTTTTACAGAGTTTTGCTTACTCAAAAGCTTCAATTTTGACCAATTTCAGGCACATAAATGACTTTAAACACACTTATTTTAGTTGAAAAAGTCATAATTCACATCCAACAGTCGTTTGGAGTCAAAAGATTAAATGTTAAAATTTCATCGATTTGGAACATTTTGGGGACGTTCGACAGGTCCGGAGTCATCGTTTTTCATCAGAAAATTAATTTTTCGGACTGTACAAAAAATGATTCAAAATGTCAAATGGATTGTGCCTCATGTTGAATAACCACTTTTTAACCCCTCAGAGTGACCAAAATTGCCATTTTTACAGAGTTTTGCTTACTCAAAAGCTTCAATTTTGACCTATTTCAGGCCCATAAATGACTTTAAACACACTTATTTTAGTTGAAAAAGTCATAATTCACATCCAACAGTCGTTTGGAGTCAAAAGAATAAATGTTAAAATTTCATCGATATGGAACATTTTGGGGACGTTCGACAGGTCCGGAGTCATCGTTTTTCATCAGAAAATTATTTTTTCGGACTGTACCAAAAATGATTCAAAATGTCAAATGGATTGTGCCTCATGTTGAATAACCACTTTTTAACCCCTCAGAGTGACCAAAATTGCCATTTTTACAGAGTTTTGCTTACTCAAAAGCTTCAATTTTGACCAATTTCAGGCACATAAATGACTTTAAACACACTTATTTTAGTTGAAAAAGTCATAATTCACATCCAACAGTCGTTTGGAGTCAAAAGATTAAATGTTAAAATTTCATCGCTATGGACCATTTTGGGGACGTTCGACAGGTCCGGAGTCATCGTTTTTCATCAGAAAATGAATTTTTCAGACTATACCAAAAATGATTCAAAATGTCAAATGGATCGTGCCTCATGTTGAATAACAACTTTTTAATCCCTCAGAGTGACCAAAATTGCCATTTTTACAGAGTTTTGCTTTTCCAAAATCTTCAATTTTGACCAATTTCAGGCACATAAATGACTTTAAACACACTTATTTTAGTTGAAAAAGTCATAATTCACATCCAACAGTCGTTTGGAGTCAAAAGATTAAATGTTAAAATTTCATCGATATGGACCATTTTGGGGACGTTCGACAGGTCCGGAGTCATCGTTTTTCATCAGAAAATGAATTTTTCGGACTGTACCAAAAATGATTCAAAATGTCAAATGGATCGTGCCTCATGTTGAATAACAACTTTTTAACCCCTCAGAGTGACCAAAATTGCCATTTTTACAGAGTTTTGCTTACTGAAAAGCTTCAATTTTGACCAATTTCAGGCACATAAATGACTTTAAACACACTTATTTTAGTTGAAAAAGTCATATTTCACATCCAACAGTCGTTTGGAGTCAAAAGATTAAATGTTAAAATTTCATCGATATGGAACATTTTGGGGACGTTCGACAGGTCCGGAGTCATCGTTTTTCATCAGAAAATTATTTTTTCGGACTGTACCAAAAATGATTCAAAATGTCAAATGGATTGTGCCTCATGTTGAATAACCACTTTTTAACCCCTCAGAGTGACCAAAATTGCCATTTTTACAGAGTTTTGCTTACTCAAAAGCTTCAATTTTGACCAATTTCAGGCACATAAATGACTTTAAACACACTTATTTTAGTTGAAAAAGTCATAATTCACATCCAACAGTCGTTTGGAGTCAAAAGATTAAATGTTAAAATTTCATCGCTATGGACCATTTTGGGGACGTTCGACAGGTCCGGAGTCATCGTTTTTCATCAGAAAATAAATTTTTCGGACTATACCAAAAATGATTCAAAATGTCAAATGGATCGTGCCTCATGTTGAATAACAACTTTTTAACCCCTCATAGTGACCAAAATTGCCATTTTTACAGAGTTTTGCTTACTCAAAAGCTTCAATTTTGACCTATTTCAGGCACATAAATGACTTTAAACACACTTATTTTAGTTGAAAAAGTCATAATTCACATCCAACAGTCGTTTGGAGTCAAAAGATTAAATGTTAAAATTTCATCGATATGGACCATTTTGGGGACGTTCGACAGGTCCGGAGTCATCGTTTTTCATCAGAAAATGAATTTTTCGGACTGTACCAAAAATGATTCAAAATGTCAAATGGATCGTGCCTCATGTTGAATAACAACTTTTTAACCCCTCAGAGTGACCAAAATTGCCATTTTTACAGAGTTTTGCTTACTCAAAAGCTTCAATTTTGACCAATTTCAGGCACATAAATGACTTTAAACACGCTTATTTTAGTTGAAAAAGTCATAATTCACATCCAACAGTCGTTTGGAGTCAAAAGATTAAATGTTAAAATTTCATCGATATGGAACATTTTGGGGACGTTCGACAGGTCCGGAGTCATCGTTTTTCATCAGAAAATAAATTTTTCGGACTATACCAAAAATGATTCAAAATGTCAAATGGATCGTGCCTCATGTTGAATAACAACTTTTTAACCCCTCAGAGTGACCAAAATTGCCATTTTTACAGAGTTTTGCTTACTCAAAAGCTTCAATTTTGACCAATTTCAGGCACATAAATGACTTTAAACACACTTATTTTAGTTGAAAAAGTCATAATTCACATCCAACAGTCGTTTGGAGTCAAAAGATTAAATGTTAAAATTTCATCGATATGGACCATTTTGGGGACGTTCGACAGGTCCGGAGTCATCGTTTTTCATCAGAAAATGAATTTTTCGGACTGTACCAAAAATGATTCAAAATGTCAAATGGATCGTGCCTCATGTTGAATAACAACTTTTTAACCCCTCAGAGTGCCCAAAATTGCCATTTTTACAGAGTTTTGCTTACTCAAAAGCTTCAATTTTGACCAATTTCAGGCACATAAATGACTTTAAACACACTTATTTTAGTTGAAAAAGTCATAATTCACATCCAACAGTCGTTTGGAGTCAAAAGATTAAATGTTAAAATTTCATCGATATGGAACATTTTGGGGACGTTCGACAGGTCCGGAGTCATCGTTTTTCATCAGAAAATGAATTTTTCGGACTATACCAAAAATGATTCAAAATGTCAAATGGATCGTGGCTCATGTTGAATAACAACTTTAACCCCTCAGAGTGACCAAAATTGCCATTTTTACAGAGTTTTGCTTACTCAAAAGCTTCAATTTTGACCAATTTCAGGCACATAAATGACTTTAAACACACTTATTTTAGTTGAAAAAGTCATAATTCACATCCAACAGTCGTTTGGAAACAAAAGAACAAATGTTAAAATTTCATCGATATGGAACATTTTGGGGACGTTCGACAGGTCCGGAGTCATCGTTTTTCATCAGAAAATTATTTTTTCGGACTGTACCAAAAATGATTCAAAATGTCAAATGGATCGTGCCTCATGTTGAATAACCACTTTTTAACCCCTCAGAGTGACCAAAATTGCCATTTTTACAGAGTTTTGCTTACTCAAAAGCTTCAATTTTGACCAATTTCAGGCACATAAATGACTTTAAACACACTTATTTTAGTTGAAAAAGTCATAATTCACATCCAACAGTCGTTTGGAGTCAAAAGATTAAATGTTAAAATTTCATCGCTATGGACCATTTTGGGGACGTTCGACAGGTCCGGAGTCATCGTTTTTCATCAGAAAATAAATTTTTCGGACTATACCAAAAATGATTCAAAATGTCAAATGGATCGTGCCTCATGTTGAATAACAACTTTTTAACCCCTCATAGTGACCAAAATTGCCATTTTTACAGAGTTTTGCTTACTCAAAAGCTTCAATTTTGACCTATTTCAGGCACATAAATGACTTTAAACACACTTATTTTAGTTGAAAAAGTCATAATTCACATCCAACAGTCGTTTGGAGTCAAAAGATTAAATGTTAAAATTTCATCGATATGGACCATTTTGGGGACGTTCGACAGGTCCGGAGTCATCGTTTTTCATCAGAAAATGAATTTTTCGGACTGTACCAAAAATGATTCAAAATGTCAAATGGATCGTGCCTCATGTTGAATAACAACTTTTTAACCCCTCAGAGTGACCAAAATTGCCATTTTTACAGAGTTTTGCTTACTCAAAAGCTTCAATTTTGACCAATTTCAGGCACATAAATGACTTTAAACACGCTTATTTTAGTTGAAAAAGTCATAATTCACATCCAACAGTCGTTTGGAGTCAAAAGATTAAATGTTAAAATTTCATCGATATGGAACATTTTGGGGACGTTCGACAGGTCCGGAGTCATCGTTTTTCATCAGAAAATAAATTTTTCGGACTATACCAAAAATGATTCAAAATGTCAAATGGATCGTGCCTCATGTTGAATAACAACTTTTTAACCCCTCAGAGTGACCAAAATTGCCATTTTTACAGAGTTTTGCTTACTCAAAAGCTTCAATTTTGACCAATTTCAGGCACATAAATGACTTTAAACACACTTATTTTAGTTGAAAAAGTCATAATTCACATCCAACAGTCGTTTGGAGTCAAAAGATTAAATGTTAAAATTTCATCGATATGGACCATTTTGGGGACGTTCGACAGGTCCGGAGTCATCGTTTTTCATCAGAAAATGAATTTTTCGGACTGTACCAAAAATGATTCAAAATGTCAAATGGATCGTGCCTCATGTTGAATAACAACTTTTTAACCCCTCAGAGTGCCCAAAATTGCCATTTTTACAGAGTTTTGCTTACTCAAAAGCTTCAATTTTGACCAATTTCAGGCACATAAATGACTTTAAACACACTTATTTTAGTTGAAAAAGTCATAATTCACATCCAACAGTCGTTTGGAGTCAAAAGATTAAATGTTAAAATTTCATCGATATGGAACATTTTGGGGACGTTCGACAGGTCCGGAGTCATCGTTTTTCATCAGAAAATGAATTTTTCGGACTATACCAAAAATGATTCAAAATGTCAAATGGATCGTGGCTCATGTTGAATAACAACTTTAACCCCTCAGAGTGACCAAAATTGCCATTTTTACAGAGTTTTGCTTACTCAAAAGCTTCAATTTTGACCAATTTCAGGCACATAAATGACTTTAAACACACTTATTTTAGTTGAAAAAGTCATAATTCACATCCAACAGTCGTTTGGAAACAAAAGAACAAATGTTAAAATTTCATCGATATGGAACATTTTGGGGACGTTCGACAGGTCCGGAGTCATCGTTTTTCATCAGAAAATTATTTTTTCGGACTGTACCAAAAATGATTCAAAATGTCAAATGGATCGTGCCTCATGTTGAATAACAACTTTTTAACCCCTCAGAGTGACCAAAATTGCCATTTTTACAGAGTTTTGCTTACTCAAAAGCTTCAATTTTGACCAATTTCAGGCACATAAATGACTTTAAACACACTTATTTTAGTTGAAAAAGTCATAATTCACATCCAACAGTCGTTTGGAGTCAAAAGATTAAATGTTAAAATTTCATCGATATGGACCATTTTGGGGATGTTCGACAGGTCCGGAGTCATCGTTTTTCATCAGAAAATGAATTTTTCGGACTGTACCAAAAATGATTCAAAATGTCAAATGGATCGTGCCTCATGTTGAATAACAACTTTTTAACCCCTCAGAGTGCCCAAAATTGCCATTTTTACAGAGTTTTGCTTACTCAAAAGCTTCAATTTTGACCAATTTCAGGCACATAAATGACTTTAAACACACTTATTTTAGTTGAAAAAGTCATAATTCACATCCAACAGTCGTTTGGAGTCAAAAGATTAAATGTTAAAATTTCATCGCTATGGACCATTTTGGGGACTTTCGACAGGTCCGGAGTCATCGTTTTTCATCAGAAAATGAATTTTTCGGACTATACCAAAAATGATTCAAAATGTCAAATGGTTCGTGGCTCATGTTGAATAACAACTTTTTAACCCCTCAGAGTGACCAAAATTGCCATTTTTACAGAGTTTTGCTTACTCAAAAGCTTCAATTTTGACCAATTTCAGGCACATAAATGACTTTAAACACACTTATTTTAGTTGAAAAAGTCATAATTCACATCCAACAGTCGTTTGGAGTCAAAAGAATAAATGTTAAAATTTCATCGATATGGAACATTTTGGGGACGTTCGACAGGTCCGGAGTCATCGTTTTTCATCAGAAAATTATTTTTTCGGACTGTACCAAAAATGATTCAAAATGTCAAATGGATTGTGCCTCATGTTGAATAACCACTTTTTAACCCCTCAGAGTGACCAAAATTGCCATTTTTACAAGTTTTGCTTACTCAAAAGCTTCAATTTTGACCAATTTCAGGCACATAAATGACTTTAAACACACTTATTTTAGTTGAAAAAGTCATAATTCACATCCAACAGTCGTTTGGAGTCAAAAGATTAAATGTTAAAATTTCCATCGCTATGGACCATTTTGGGGACGTTCGACAGGTCCGGAGTCATCGTTTTTCATCAGAAAATGAATTTTTCAGACTATACCAAAAATGATTCAAAATGTCAAATGGATCGTGCCTCATGTTGAATAACAACTTTTTAACCCCTCAGAGTGACCCAAAATTGCCATTTTTACAGAGTTTTGCTTACTCAAAAGCTTCAATTTTGACCAATTTCAGGCACATAAATGACTTTAAACACACTTATTTTAGTTGAAAAAGTCATAATTCACATCCAACAGTCGTTTGGAGTCAAAAGATTAAATGTTAAAATTTCATCGATATGGACCATTTTGGGGACGTTCGACAGGTCCGGAGTCATCGTTTTTCATCAGAAAATGAATTTTTCGGACTGTACCAAAAATGATTCAAAATGTCAAATGGATCGTGCCTCATGTTGAATAACAACTTTTTAACCCCTCAGAGTGCCCAAAATTGCCATTTTTACAGAGTTTTGCTTACTCAAAAGCTTCAATTTTGACCAATTTCAGGCACATAAATGACTTTAAACACACTTATTTTAGTTGAAAAAGTCATAATTCACATCCAACAGTCGTTTGGAGTCAAAAGATTAAATGTTAAAATTTCATCGATATGGAACATTTTGGGGACGTTCGACAGGTCCGGAGTCATCGTTTTTCATCAGAAAATGAATTTTTCGGACTATACCAAAAATGATTCAAAATGTCAAATGGATCGTGGCTCATGTTGAATAACAACTTTAACCCCTCAGAGTGACCAAAATTGCCATTTTTACAGAGTTTTGCTTACTCAAAAGCTTCAATTTTGACCAATTTCAGGCACATAAATGACTTTAAACACACTTATTTTAGTTGAAAAAGTCATAATTCACATCCAACAGTCGTTTGGAAACAAAAGAACAAATGTTAAAATTTCATCGACATGGAACATTTTGGGGACGTTCGACAGGTCCGGAGTCATCGTTTTTCATCAGAAAATTATTTTTTCGGACTGTACCAAAAATGATTCAAAATGTCAAATGGATCGTGCCTCATGTTGAATAACAACTTTTTAACCCCTCAGAGTGACCAAAATTGCCATTTTTACAGAGTTTTGCTTACTCAAAAGCTTCAATTTTGACCAATTTCAGGCACATAAATGACTTTAAACACACTTATTTTAGTTGAAAAAGTCATAATTCACATCCAACAGTCGTTTGGAGTCAAAAGATTAAATGTTAAAATTTCATCGATATGGACCATTTTGGGGATGTTCGACAGGTCCGGAGTCATCGTTTTTCATCAGAAAATGAATTTTTCGGACTGTACCAAAAAATGATTCAAAATGTCAAATGGATCGTGCCTCATGTTGAATAACAACTTTTTAACCCCTCAGAGTGCCAAAATTGCCATTTTTACAGAGTTTTTGCTTACTCAAAAAGCTTCAATTTTGACCAATTTCAGGCACATAAATGACTTTAAACACACTTATTTTAGTTGAAAAAGTCATTAATTCACATCCAACAGTCGTTTGGAGTCAAAAGATTAAATGTTAAAATTTCATCGCTATGGACCATTTTGGGGACTTTCGACAGGTCCGGAGTCATCGTTTTTCATCAGAAAATGAATTTTTCGGACTATACCAAAAATGATTCAAAATGTCAAATGGTTCGTGGCTCATGTTGAATAACAACTTTTTAACCCCTCAGAGTGACCAAAATTGCCATTTTTACAGAGTTTTGCTTACTCAAAAGCTTCAATTTTGACCAATTTCAGGCACATAAATGACTTTAAACACACTTATTTTAGTTGAAAAAGTCATAATTCACATCCAACAGTCGTTTGGAGTCAAAAGAATAAATGTTAAAATTTCATCGATATGGAACATTTTGGGGACGTTCGACAGGTCCGGAGTCATCGTTTTTCATCAGAAAATTATTTTTTCGGACTGTACCAAAATGATTCAAAATGTCAAATGGATTGTGCCTCATGTTGAATAACCACTTTTTAACCCCTCAGAGTGACCAAAATTGCCATTTTTACAAGTTTTGCTTACTCAAAAGCTTCAATTTTGACCAATTTCAGGCACATAAATGACTTTAAACACACTTATTTTAGTTGAAAAAGTCATAATTCACATCCAACAGTCGTTTGGAGTCAAAAGATTAAATGTTAAAATTTCATCGCTATGGACCATTTTGGGGACGTTCGACAGGTCCGGAGTCATCGTTTTTCATCAGAAAATGAATTTTTCAGACTATACCAAAAATGATTCAAAATGTCAAATGGATCGTGCCTCATGTTGAATAACAACTTTTTAACCCCTCAGAGTGACCAAAATTGCCATTTTTACAGAGTTTTGCTTACTCAAAAGCTTCAATTTTGACCAATTTCAGGCACATAATGACTTTAAACACACTTATTTTAGTTGAAAAAGTCATAATTCACATCCAACAGTCGTTTGGAGTCAAAAGATTAAATGTTAAAATTTCATCGATATGGACCATTTTGGGGACGTTCGACAGGTCCGGAGTCATCGTTTTTTCATCAGAAAATGAATTTTTCGGACTGTACCAAAAATGATTCAAAATGTCAAATGGATTGTGCCTCATGTTGAATAACAACTTTTTAACCCCTCAGAGTGACCAAAATTGCCATTTTTACAGAGTTTTGCTTACTCAAAAGCTTCAATTTTGACCAATTTCAGGCACATAAATGACTTTAAACACACTTATTTTAGTTGAAAAAGTCATAATTCCACATCCAACAGTCGTTTGGAGTCAAAAGATTAAATGTTAAAATTTCATCGATATGGAACATTTTGGGGACGTTCGACACGTCCGGAGTCATCGTTTTCATCAGAAAATTATTTTTCGGACTGTACCAAAAATGATTCAAAATGTCAAATGGATTGTGCCTCATGTTGAATAACCACTTTTTAACCCCTCAGAGTGACCAAAATTGCCATTTTTACAGAGTTTTGCTTACTCAAAAGCTTCAATTTTGACCAATTTCAGGCACATAAATGACTTTAAACACACTTATTTTAGTTGAAAAAGTCATAATTCACATCCAACAGTCGTTTGGAGTCAAAAGATTAAATGTTAAAATTTCATCGCTATGGACCATTTTGGGGACGTTCGACAGGTCCGGAGTCATCGTTTTTCATCAGAAAATGAATTTTTCAGACTATACCAAAAATGATTCAAAATGTCAAATGGATCGTGCCTCATGTTGAATAACAACTTTTTAACCCCTCAGAGTGACCAAAATTGCCATTTTTACAGAGTTTTGCTTACTCAAAATCTTCAATTTTGACCAATTTCAGGCACATAAATGACTTTAAACACACTTATTTTAGTTGAAAAAGTCATAATTCACATCCAACAGTCGTTTGGAGTCAAAAGATTAAATGTTAAAATTTCATCGATATGGAACATTTTGGGGACGTTCGACAGGTCCGGAGTCATCGTTTTTCATCAGAAAATGAATTTTTCGGACTGTACCAAAAATGATTCAAAATGTCAAATGGATCGTGCCTCATGTTGAATAACAACTTTTTAACCCTCAGAGTGACCAAAATTGCCATTTTTACAGAGTTTTGCTTACTCAAAAGCTTCAATTTTGACCAATTTCAGGCACATAAATGACTTTAAACACGCTTATTTTAGTTGAAAAAGTCATAATTCACATCCAACAGTCGTTTGGAGTCAAAAGATTAAATGTTAAAATTTCATCGATATGGAACATTTTGGGGACGTTCGACAGGTCCGGAGTCATCGTTTTTCATCAGAAAATAAATTTTTCGGACTATACCAAAAATGATTCAAAATGTCAAATGGATCGTGCCTCATGTTGAATAACAACTTTTTAACCCCTCAGAGTGACCAAAATTGCCATTTTTACAGAGTTTTGCTTACTCAAAAGCTTCAATTTTGACCAATTTCAGGCACATAAATGACTTTAAACACACTTATTTTAGTTGAAAAAGTCATAATTCACATCCAACAGTCGTTTGGAGTCAAAAGATTAAATGTTAAAATTTCATCGATATGGACCATTTTGGGGACGTTCGACAGGTCCGGAGTCATCGTTTTTCATCAGAAAATGAATTTTTCGGACTGTACCAAAAATGATTCAAAATGTCAAATGGATCGTGCCTCATGTTGAATAACAACTTTTTAACCCCTCAGAGTGCCCAAAATTGCCATTTTTACAGAGTTTTGCTTACTCAAAAGCTTCAATTTTGACCAATTTCAGGCACATAAATGACTTTAAACACACTTATTTTAGTTGAAAAAGTCATAATTCACATCCAACAGTCGTTTGGAGTCAAAAGATTAAATGTTAAAATTTCATCGATATGGAACATTTTGGGGACGTTCGACAGGTCAGTCATCGTTTTTCATCAGAAAATGAATTTTTCGGACTATACCAAAAATGATTCAAAATGTCAAATGGATCGTGGCTCATGTTGAATAACAACTTTAACCCCTCAGAGTGACCAAAATTGCCATTTTTACAGAGTTTTGCTTACTCAAAAGCTTCAATTTTGACCAATTTCAGGCACATAAATGACTTTAAACACACTTATTTTAGTTGAAAAAGTCATAATTCACATCCAACAGTCGTTTGGAAACAAAAGAACAAATGTTAAAATTTCATCGATATGGAACATTTTGGGGACGTTCGACAGGTCCGGAGTCATCGTTTTTCATCAGAAAATTATTTTTTCGGACTGTACCAAAAATGATTCAAAATGTCAAATGGATCGTGCCTCATGTTGAATAACAACTTTTTAACCCCTCAGAGTGACCAAAATTGCCATTTTTACAGAGTTTTGCTTACTCAAAATCTTCAATTTTGACCAATTTCAGGCACATAAATGACTTTAAACACACTTATTTTAGTTGAAAAAGTCATAATTCACATCCAACAGTCTTTTGGAGTCAAAAGATTAAATGTTAAAATTTCATCGATATGGACCATTTTGGGGACGTTCGACAGGTCCGGAGTCATCGTTTTTATCAGAAAATGAATTTTTCGGACTGTACCAAAAATGATTCAAAATGTCAAATGGATCGTGCCTCATGTTGAATAACAACTTTTTAACCCCTCAGAGTGACCAAAATTGCCATTTTTACAGAGTTTTGCTTACTCAAAAGCTTCAATTTTGACCAATTTCAGGCACATAAATGACTTTAAACACACTTATTTTAGTTGAAAAAGTCATAATTCACATCCAACAGTCGTTTGGAAACAAAAGAACAAATGTTAAAATTTCATCGATATGGAACATTTTGGGGACGTTCGACACGTCCGGAGTCATCGTTTTTCATCAGAAAATAAATTTTTCGGACTGTACCAAAAATGATTCAAAATGTCAAATGGATTGTGCCTCATGTTGAATAACCACTTTTTAACCCCTCAGAGTGACCAAAATTGCTATTTTTACAGAGTTTTGCTTACTCAAAAGCTTCAATTTTGACCAATTTCAGGCACATAAATGACTTTAAACACACTTATTTTAGTTGAAAAAGTCATAATTCACATCCAACAGTCGTTTGGAGTCAAAAGATTAAATGTTAAAATTTCATCGCTATGGACCATTTTGGGGACGTTCGACAGGTCCGGAGTCATCGTTTTTCATCAGAAAATGAATTTTTCAGACTATACCAAAAATGATTCAAAATGTCAAATGGATCGTGCCTCATGTTGAATAACAACTTTTTAACCCCTCAGAGTGACCAAAATTGCCATTTTTACAGAGTTTTGCTTACTCAAAATCTTCAATTTTGACCAATTTCAGGCACATAAATGACTTTAAACACGCTTATTTTAGTTGAAAAAGTCATAATTCACATCCAACAGTCGTTTGGAGTCAAGAGAATAAATGTTAAAATTTCATCGATATGGAACATTTTGGGGACGTTCGACAGGTCCGGAGTCATCGTTTTTCATCAGAAAATAAATTTTTCGGACTATACCAAAAATGATTCAAAATGTCAAATGGATCGTGCCTCATGTTGAATAACAACTTTTTAACCCCTCAGAGTGACCAAAATTGCCATTTTTACAGAGTTTTGCTTACTCAAAATCTTCAATTTTGACCAATTTCAGGCACATAAATGACTTTAAACACGCTTATTTTAGTTGAAAAAGTCATAATTCACATCCAACAGTCGTTTGGAGTCAAAAGAATAAATGTTAAAATTTCATCGATATGGAACATTTTGGGGACGTTCGACAGGTCCGGAGTCATCGTTTTTCATCAGAAAATAAATTTTTCGGACTATACCAAAAATGATTCAAAATGTCAAATGGATCGTGCCTCATGTTGAATAACAACTTTTTAACCCCTCAGAGTGACCAAAATTGCCATTTTTACAGAGTTTTGCTTACTCAAAAGCTTCAATTTTGACCAATTTCAGGCACATAAATGACTTTAAACACACTTATTTTAGTTGAAAAAGTCATAATTCACATCCAACAGTCGTTTGGAGTCAAAAGATTAAATGTTTAAAATTTCATCGATATGGACCATTTTGGGGACGTTCGACAGGTCCGGAGTCATCGTTTTTCATCAGAAAATGAATTTTTCGGACTGTACCAAAAATGATTCAAAATGTCAAATGGATCGTGCCTCATGTTGAATAACAACTTTTTAACCCCTCAGAGTGCCCAAAATTGCCATTTTTACAGAGTTTTGCTTACTCAAAAGCTTCAATTTTGACCAATTTCAGGCACATAAATGACTTTAAACACACTTATTTTAAGTTGAAAAAGTCATAATTCACATCCAAACAGTCGTTTGGAGTCAAAAGATTAAATGTTAAAATTTCATCGATATGGAACATTTTGGGGACGTTCGACAGGTCCGGAGTCATCGTTTTTCATCAGAAAATGAATTTTTCGGACTATACCAAAAATGATTCAAAATGTCAAATGGATCGTGGCTCATGTTGAATAACAACTTTAACCCCTCAGAGTGACCAAAATTGCCATTTTTACAGAGTTTTGCTTACTCAAAAGCTTCAATTTTGACCAATTTCAGGCACATAAATGACTTTAAACACACTTATTTTAGTTGAAAAAGTCATAATTCACATCCAACAGTCGTTTGGAAACAAAAGAACAAATGTTAAAATTTCATCGATATGGAACATTTTGGGGACGTTCGACAGGTCCGGAGTCATCGTTTTTCATCAGAAAATTATTTTTTCGGACTGTACCAAAAATGATTCAAAATGTCAAATGGATCGTGCCTCATGTTGAATAACAACTTTTTAACCCCTCAGAGTGACCAAAATTGCCATTTTTACAGAGTTTTGCTTACTCAAAATCTTCAATTTTGACCAATTTCAGGCACATAAATGACTTTAAACACACTTATTTTAGTTGAAAAAGTCATAATTCACATCCAACAGTCGTTTGGAGTCAAAAGATTAAATGTTAAAATTTCATCGATATGGACCATTTTGGGGACGTTCGACAGGTCCGGAGTCATCGTTTTTATCAGAAAATGAATTTTTCGGACTGTACCAAAAATGATTCAAAATGTCAAATGGATCGTGCCTCATGTTGAATAACAACTTTTTAACCCCTCAGAGTGACCAAAATTGCCATTTTTACAGAGTTTTGCTTACTCAAAAGCTTCAATTTTGACCAATTTCAGGCACATAAATGACTTTAAACACACTTATTTTAGTTGAAAAAGTCATAATTCACATCCAACAGTCGTTTGGAAACAAAAGAACAAATGTTAAAATTTCATCGATATGGAACATTTTGGGGACGTTCGACAGGTCCGGAGTCATCGTTTTTCATCAGAAAATAAATTTTTCGGACTGTACCAAAAATGATTCAAAATGTCAAATGGATTGTGCCTCATGTTGAATAACCACTTTTTAACCCCTCAGAGTGACCAAAATTGCCATTTTTACAGAGTTTTGCTTACTCAAAAGCTTCAATTTTGACCTATTTCAGGCGCATAAATGACTTTAAACACACTTATTTTAGTTGAAAAAGTCATAATTCACATCCAACAGTCGTTTGGAGTCAAAAGATTAAATGTTAAAATTTCATCGCTATGGACCATTTTGGGGACGTTCGACAGGTCCGGAGTCATCGTTTTTCATCAGAAAATGAATTTTTCAGACTATACCAAAAATGATTCAAAATGTCAAATGGATCGTGCCTCATGTTGAATAACAACTTTTTAACCCCTCAGAGTGACCAAAATTGCCATTTTTACAGAGTTTTGCTTACTCAAAATCTTCAATTTTGACCAATTTCAGGCACATAAATGACTTTAAACACACTTATTTTAGTTGAAAAAGTCATAATTCACATCCAACAGTCGTTTGGAGTCAAAAGATTAAATGTTAAAATTTCATCGATATGGACCATTTTGGGGACGTTCGACAGGTCCGGAGTCATCGTTTTTATCAGAAAATGAATTTTTCGGACTGTACCAAAAATGATTCAAAATGTCAAATGGATCGTGCCTCATGTTGAATAACAACTTTTTAACCCCTCAGAGTGACCAAAATTGCCATTTTTACAGAGTTTTGCTTACTTAAAAGCTTCAATTTTGACCAATTTCAGGCACATAAATGACTTTAAACACACTTATTTTAGTTGAAAAAGTCATAATTCACATCCAACAGTCGTTTGGAAACAAAAGAACAAATGTTAAAATTTCATCGATATGGAACATTTTGGGGACGTTCGACAGGTCCGGAGTCATCGTTTTTCATCAGAAAATAAATTTTTCGGACTGTACCAAAAATGATTCAAAATGTCAAATGGATTGTGCCTCATGTTGAATAACCACTTTTTAACCCCTCAGAGTGACCAAAATTGCCATTTTTACAGAGTTTTGCTTACTCAAAAGCTTCAATTTTGACCTATTTCAGGCGCATAAATGACTTTAAACACACTTATTTTAGTTGAAAAAGTCATAATTCACATCCAACAGTCGTTTGGAGTCAAAAGATTAAATGTTAAAATTTCATCGCTATGGACCATTTTGGGGACGTTCGACAGGTCCGGAGTCATCGTTTTTCATCAGAAAATGAATTTTTCAGACTATACCAAAAATGATTCAAAATGTCAAATGGATCGTGCCTCATGTTGAATAACAACTTTTTAACCCCTCAGAGTGACCAAAATTGCCATTTTTACAGAGTTTTGCTTACTCAAAATCTTCAATTTTGACCAATTTCAGGCACATAAATGACTTTAAACACACTTATTTTAGTTGAAAAAGTCATAATTCACATCCAACAGTCGTTTGGAGTCAAAAGATTAAATGTTAAAATTTCATCGATATGGACCATTTTGGGGACGTTCGACAGGTCCGGAGTCATCGTTTTTCATCAGAAAATGAATTTTTCGGACTGTACCAAAAATGATTCAAAATGTCAAATGGATCGTGCCTCATGTTGAATAACAACTTTTTAACCCCTCAGAGTGACCAAAATTGCCATTTTTACAGAGTTTTGCTTACTCAAAAGCTTCAATTTTGACCAATTTCAGGCACATAAATGACTTTAAACACACTTATTTTAGTTGAAAAAGTCATAATTCACATCCAACAGTCGTTTGGAAACAAAAGAACAAATGTTAAAATTTTATCGATATGGAACATTTTGGGGACGTTCGACAGGTCCGGAGTCATCGTTTTTCATCAGAAAATTAATTTTTCGGACTGTACCAAAAATGATTCAAAATGTCAAATGGATTGTGCCTCATGTTGAATAACCACTTTTTAACCCCTCAGAGTGACCAAAATTGCCATTTTTACAGAGTTTTGCTTACTCAAAAGCTTCAATTTTGACCTATTTCAGGCGCATAAATGACTTTAAACACACTTATTTTAGTTGAAAAAGTCATAATTCACAACCAACAGTCGTTTGGAGTCAAAAGATTAAATGTTAAAATTTCATCGATATGGACCATTTTGGGGACGTTCGACAGGTCCGGAGTCATCGTTTTTCATCAGAAAATTATTTTTTCGGACTGTACCAAAAATTATTCAAAATGTCAAATGGATCGTGCCTCATGTTGAATAACCACTTTTTAACCCCTCAGAGTGACCAAAATTGCCATTTTTACAGAGTTTTGCTTACTCAAAAGCTTCAATTTTGACCAATTTCAGGCACATAAATGACTTTAAACACACTTATTTTAGTTGAAAAAGTCATAATTCACATCCAACAGTCGTTTGGAGTCAAAAGATTAAATGTTAAAATTTCATCGCTATGGACCATTTTGGGGACGTTCGACAGGTCCGGAGTCATCGTTTTTCATCAGAAAATGAATTTTTCAGACTATACCAAAAATTATTCAAAATGTCAAATGGATCGTGCCTCATGTTGAATAACAACTTTTTAACCCCTCAGAGTGACCAAAATTGCCATTTTTACAGAGTTTTGCTTACTCAAAATCTTCAATTTTGACCAATTTCAGGCACATAAATGACTTTAAACACACTTATTTTAGTTGAAAAAGTCATAATTCACATCCAACAGTCGTTTGGAGTCAAAAGATTAAATGTTAAAATTTCATCGCTAAGGACCATTTTGGGGACGTTCGACAGGTCCGGAGTCATCGTTTTTCATCAGAAAATTATTTTTTCGGACTGTACCAAAAATGATTCAAAATGTCAAATGGATTGTGCCTCATGTTGAATAACCACTTTTTAACCCCTCAGAGTGACCAAAATTGCCATAATTACAGAGTTTTGCTTACTCAAAAGCTTCAATTTTGACCAATTTCAGGCACATAAATGACTTTAAACACACTTATTTTAGTTGAAAAAGTCATAATTCACATCCAACAGTCGTTTGGAGTCAAAAGATTAAATGTTAAAATTTCATCGATATGGACCATTTTGGGGACGTTCGACAGGTCCGGAGTCATCGTTTTTCATCAGAAAATGAATTTTTCGGTCTGTACCAAAAATGATTCAAAATGTCAAATGGATTGTGCCTCATGTTGAATAACCACTTTTTAACCCCTCAGAGTGACCAAAATTGCCATAATTACAGAGTTTTGCTTACTCAAAAGCTTCAATTTTGACAAATTTCAGGCACATAAATGACTTTAAACACACTTATTTTAGTTGAAAAAGTCATAATTCACATCCAACAGTCGTTTGGAGTCAAAAGATTAAATGTTAAAATTTCATCGATATGGACCATTTTGGGGACGTTCGACAGGTCCGGAGTCATCGTTTTTCATCAGAAAATGAATTTTTCGGACTGTACCAAAAATGATTCAAAATGTCAAATGGATCGTGCCTCATGTTGAATAACAACTTTTTAACCCCTCAGAGTGACCAAAATTGCCATTTTTACAGAGTTTTGCTTACTCAAAAGCTTCAATTTTGACCAATTTCAGGCACATAAATGACTTTAAACACACTTATTTTAGTTGAAAAAGTCATAATTCACATCCAACAGTCGTTTGGAAACAAAAGATTAAATGTTAAAATTTCATCGATATGGAACATTTTGGGGACGTTCGACAGGTCCGGAGTCATCGTTTTTCATCAGAAAATTAATTTTTCGGACTGTACCAAAAATGATTCAAAATGTCAAATGGATTGTGCCTCATGTTGAATAACCACTTTTTAACCCCTCAGAGTGACCAAAATTGCCATTTTTACAGAGTTTTGCTTACTCAAAAGCTTCAATTTTGACCTATTTCAGGCGCATAAATGACTTTAAACACACTTATTTTAGTTGAAAAAGTCATAATTCACATCCAACAGTCGTTTGGAGTCAAAAGATTAAATGTTAAAATTTCATCGATATGGACCATTTTGGGGACGTTCGACAGGTCCGGAGTCATCGTTTTTCATCAGAAAATGAATTTTTCGGACTGTACCAAAAATTATTCAAAATGTCAAATGGATCGTGCCTCATGTTGAATAACCACTTTTTAACCCCTCAGAGTGACCAAAATTGCCATTTTTACAGAGTTTTGCTTACTCAAAAGCTTCAATTTTGACCAATTTCAGGCACATAAATGACTTTAAACACACTTATTTTAGTTGAAAAAGTCATAATTCACATCCAACAGTCGTTTGGAGTCAAAAGATTAAATGTTAAAATTTCATCGCTATGGACCATTTTGGGGACGTTCGACAGGTCCGGAGTCATCGTTTTTCATCAGAAAATGAATTTTTCAGACTATACCAAAAATGATTCAAAATGTCAAATGGATCGTGCCTCATGTTGAATAACAACTTTTTAACCCCTCAGAGTGACCAAAATTGCCATTTTTACAGAGTTTTGCTTACTCAAAAGCTTCAATTTTGACCAATTTCAGGCACATAAATGACTTTAAACACACTTATTTTAGTTGAAAAAGTCATAATTCACATCCAACAGTCGTTTGGAGTCAAAAGATTAAATGTTAAAATTTCATCGATATGGACCATTTTGGGGACGTTCGACAGGTCCGGAGTCATCGTTTTTCATCAGAAAATGAATTTTTCGGACTGTACCAAAAATGATTCAAAATGTCAAATGGATCGTGCCTCATGTTGAATAACAACTTTTTAACCCCTCAGAGTGACCAAAATTGCCATTTTTACAGAGTTTTGCTTACTCAAAAGCTTCAATTTTGACCAATTTCAGGCACATAAATGACTTTAAACACACTTATTTTAGTTGAAAAAGTCATAATTCACATCCAACAGTCGTTTGGAGTCAAAAGATTAAATGTTAAAATTTCATCGATATGGAACATTTTGGGGACGTTCGACACGTCCGGAGTCATCGTTTTTCATCAGAAAATTATTTTTTCGGACTGTACCAAAAATGATTCAAAATGTCAAATGGATTGTGCCTCATGTTGAATAACCACTTTTTAACCCCTCAGAGTGACCAAAATTGCCATTTTTACAGAGTTTTGCTTACTCAAAAGCTTCAATTTTGACCAATTTCAGGCACATAAATGACTTTAAACACACTTATTTTAGTTGAAAAAGTCATAATTCACATCCAACAGTCGTTTGGAGTCAAAAGATTAAATGTTAAAATTTCATCGCTATGGACCATTTTGGGGACGTTCGACAGGTCCGGAGTCATCGTTTTTCATCAGAAAATAAATTTTTCGGACTATACCAAAAATGATTCAAAATGTCAAATGGATCGTGCCTCATGTTGAATAACAACTTTTTAACCCCTCAGAGTTACCAAAATTGCCATTTTTACAGAGTTTTGCTTACTCAAAAGCTTCAATTTTGACCAATTTCAGGCACATAAATGACTTTAAACACACTTATTTTAGTTGAAAAAGTCATAATTCACATCCAACAGTCGTTTGGAGTCAAAAGATTAAATGTTAAAATTTCATCGATATGGACCATTTTGGGGACGTTCGACAGGTCCGGAGTCATCGTTTTTCATCAGAAAATGAATTTTTCGGACTGTACCAAAAATGATTCAAAATGTCAAATGGATCGTGCCTCATGTTGAATAACAACTTTTTAACCCCTCAGAGTGACCAAAATTGCCATTTTTACAGAGTTTTGCTTACTCAAAAGCTTCAATTTTGACCAATTTCAGGCACATAAATGACTTTAAACACACTTATTTTAGTTGAAAAAGTCATAATTCACATCCAACAGTCGTTTGGAGTCAAAAGATTAAATGTTAAAATTTCATCGATATGGAACATTTTGGGGACGTTCGACAGGTCCGGAGTCATCGTTTTTCATCAGAAAATTAATTTTTCGAACTGTACAAAAAATGATTCAAAATGTCAAATGGATTGTGCCTCATGTTGAATAACCACTTTTTAACCCCTCAGAGTGACCAAAATTGCCATTTTTACAGAGTTTTGCTTACTCAAAAGCTTCAATTTTGACCTATTTCAGGCGCATGAATGACTTTAAACACACTTATTTTAGTTGAAAAAGTCATAATTCACATCCAACAGTCGTTTGGAGTCAAAAGATTAAATGTTAAAATTTCATCGATATGGAACATTTTGGGGACGTTCGACAGGTCCGGAGTCATCGTTTTTCATCAGAAAATTAATTTTTCGGACTGTACAAAAAATGATTCAAAATGTCAAATGGATTGTGCCTCATGTTGAATAACCACTTTTTAACCCCTCAGAGTGACCAAAATTGCCATTTTTACAGAGTTTTGCTTACTCAAAAGCTTCAATTTTGACCAATTTCAGGCACATAAATGACTTTAAACACACTTATTTTAGTTGAAAAAGTCATAATTCACATCCAACAGTCGTTTGGAGTCAAAAGATTAAATGTTAAAATTTCATCGATATGGACCATTTTGGGGACGTTCGACAGGTCCGGAGTCATCGTTTTTCATCAGAAAATGAATTTTTCGGACTGTACCAAAAATTATTCAAAATGTCAAATGGATCGTGCCTCATGTTGAATAACCACTTTTTAACCCCTCAGAGTGACCAAAATTGCCATTTTTACAGAGTTTTGCTTACTCAAAAGCTTCAATTTTGACCAATTTCAGGCACATAAATGACTTTAAACACACTTATTTTAGTTGAAAAAGTCATAATTCACATCCAACAGTCGTTTGGAGTCAAAAGATTAAATGTTAAAATTTCATCGATATGGAACATTTTGGGGACGTTCGACAGGTCCGGAGTCATCGTTTTTCATCAGAAAATTATTTTTTCGGACTATACCAAAAATGATTCAAAATGTCAAATGGATCGTGCCTCATGTTGAATAACCACTTTTTAACCCCTCAGAGTGACCAAAATTGCCATTTTTACAGAGTTTTGCTTACTCAAAAGCTTCAATTTTGACCTATTTCAGGCACATAAATGACTTTAAACACACTTATTTTAGTTGAAAAAGTCATAATTCACATCCAACAGTCGTTTGGAGTCAAAAGATTAAATGTTAAAATTTCATCGCTATGGACCATTTTGGGGACGTTCGACAGGTCGGGAGTCATCGTTTTTCATCAGGAAATGAATTTTTCAGACTATACCAAAAATGATTCAAAATGTCAAATGGATCGTGCCTCATGTTGAATAACAACTTTTTAACCCCTCAGAGTGACCAAAATTGCCATTTTTACAGTTTTGCTTACTCAAAATCTTCAATTTTGACCAATTTCAGGCACATAAATGACTTTAAACACACTTATTTTAGTTGAAAAAGTCATAATTCACATCCAACAGTCGTTTGGAGTCAAAAGATTAAATGTTAAAATTTCATCGATATGGACCATTTTGGGGACGTTCAACAGGTCCTGAGTCATCGTTTTTCATCAGAAAATTAATTTTTCGGACTGTACCAAAAATGATTCAAAATGTCAAATGGATCGTGCCTCATGTTGAATAACAACTTTTTAACCCCTCAGAGTGACCAAAATTGCCATTTTTACAGAGTTTTGCTTACTCAAAAGCTTCAATTTTGACCAATTTCAGGCACATAAATGACTTTAAACACACTTATTTTAGTTGAAAAAGTCATAATTCACATCCAACAGTCGTTTGGAGTCAAAAGATTAAATGTTAAAATTTCATCGCTATGGACCATTTTGGGGACGTTCGACAGGTCCGGAGTCATCGTTTTTCATCAGAAAATTATTTTTTCGGACTATACCAAAAATGATTCAAAATGTCAAATGGATCGTGCCTCATGTTGAATAACAACTTTTTAACCCCTCAGAGTGACCAAAATTGCCATTTTTACAGAGTTTTGCTTACTCAAAATCTTCAATTTTGACCAATTTCAGGCACATAAATGACTTTAAACACACTTATTTTAGTTGAAAAAGTCATAATTCACATCCAACAGTCGTTTGGAGTCAAAAGATTAAATGTTAAAATTTCATCGATATGGAACATTTTGGGGACGTTCGACAGGTCCGGAGTCATCGTTTTTCATCAGAAAATTATTTTTTCGGACTGTACCAAAAATGATTCAAAATGTCAAATGGATTGTGCCTCATGTTGAATAACCACTTTTTAACCCCTCAGAGTGACCAAAATTGCCATTTTTACAGAGTTTTGCTTACTCAAAAGCTTCAATTTTGACCAATTTCAGGCACATAAATGACTTTAAACACGCTTATTTTAGTTGAAAAAGTCATAATTCACATCCAACAGTCGTTTGGAGTCAAAAGATTAAATGTTAAAATGTCATCGCTATGGACCATTTTGGGGACGTTCGACAGGTCCGGAGTCATCGTTTTTCATCAGAAAATTATTTTTTCGGACTATACCAAAAATGATTCAAAATGTCAAATGGATCGTGCCTCATGTTGAATAACAACTTTTTAACCCCTCAGAGTGACCAAAATTGCCATTTTTACAGAGTTTTGCTTACTCAAAATCTTCAATTTTGACCAATTTCAGGCACATAAATGACTTTAAACACACTTATTTTAGTTGAAAAAGTCATAATTCACATCCAACAGTCGTTTGGAGTCAAAAGATTAAATGTTAAAATTTCATCGCTATGGACCATTTTGGGGACGTTCGACAGGTCGGGAGTCATCGTTTTTCATCAGAAAATGAATTTTTCAGACTATACCAAAAATGATTCAAAATGTCAAATGGATCGTGCCTCATGTTGAATAACAACTTTTTAACCCCTCAGAGTGACCAAAATTGCCATTTTTACAGTTTTGCTTACTCAAAATCTTCAATTTTGACCAATTTCAGGCACATAAATGACTTTAAACACACTTATTTTAGTTGAAAAAGTCATAATTCACATCCAACAGTCGTTTGGAGTCAAAAGATTAAATGTTAAAATTTCATCGATATGGACCATTTTGGGGACGTTCAACAGGTCCTGAGTCATCGTTTTTCATCAGAAAATGAATTTTTCGGACTGTACCAAAAATGATTCAAAATGTCAAATGGATCGTGCCTCATGTTGAATAACAACTTTTTAACCCCTCAGAGTGACCAAAATTGCCATTTTTACAGAGTTTTGCTTACTCAAAAGCTTCAATTTTGACCAATTTCAGGCACATAAATGACTTTAAACACACTTATTTTAGTTGAAAAAGTCATAATTCACATCCAACAGTCGTTTGGAGTCAAAAGATTAAATGTTAAAATTTCATCGCTATGGACCATTTTGGGGACGTTCGACAGGTCCGGAGTCATCGTTTTTCATCAGAAAATGAATTTTTCAGACTATACCAAAAATGATTCAAAATGTCAAATGGATCGTGCCTCATGTTGAATAACAACTTTTTAACCCCTCAGAGTGACCAAAATTGCCATTTTTACAGAGTTTTGCTTACTCAAAAGCTTCAATTTTGACCAATTTCAGGCACATAAATGACTTTAAACACACTTATTTTAGTTGAAAAAGTCATAATTCACATCCAACAGTCGTTTGGAGTCAAAAGATTAAATGTTAAAATTTCATCGATATGGACCATTTTAGGGACGTTCGACAGGTCCGGAGTCATCGTTTTTCATCAGAAAATGAATTTTTCGGACTGTACCAAAAATGATTCAAAATGTCAAATGGATCGTGCCTCATGTTGAATAACAACTTTTTAACCCCTCAGAGTGACCAAAATTGCCATTTTTACAGAGTTTTGCTTACTCAAAAGCTTCAATTTTGACCAATTTCAGGCACATAAATGACTTTAAACACACTTATTTTAGTTGAAAAAGTCATAATTCACATCCAACAGTCGTTTGGAGTCAAAAGATTAAATGTTAAAATTTCATCGATATGGAACATTTTGGGGACGTTCGACACGTCCGGAGTCATCGTTTTTCATCAGAAAATTATTTTTTCGGACTGTACCAAAAATGATTCAAAATGTCAAATGGATTGTGCCTCATGTTGAATAACCACTTTTTAACCCCTCAGAGTGACCAAAATTGCCATTTTTACAGAGTTTTGCTTACTCAAAAGCTTCAATTTTGACCAATTTCAGGCACATAAATGACTTTAAACACACTTATTTTAGTTGAAAAAGTCATAATTCACATCCAACAGTCGTTTGGAGTCAAAAGATTAAATGTTAAAATTTCATCGCTATGGACCATTTTGGGGACGTTCGACAGGTCCGGAGTCATCGTTTTTCATCAGAAAATAAATTTTTCGGACTATACCAAAAATGATTCAAAATGTTAAATGGATCGTGCCTCATGTTGAATAACAACTTTTTAACCCCTCAGAGTTTCCAAAATTGCCATTTTTACAGAGTTTTGCTTACTCAAAAGCTTCAATTTTGACCAATTTCAGGCACATAAATGACTTTAAACACACTTATTTTAGTTGAAAAAGTCATAATTCACATCCAACAGTCGTTTGGAGTCAAAAGATTAAATGTTAAAATTTCATCGATATGGACCATTTTGGGGACGTTCGACAGGTCCGGAGTCATCGTTTTTCATCAGAAAATGAATTTTTCGGACTGTACCAAAAATGATTCAAAATGTCAAATGGATCGTGCCTCATGTTCAATAACAACTTTTTAACCCCTCAGAGTGCCCAAAATTGCAATTTTTACAGAGTTTTGCTTACTCAAAAGCTTCAATTTTGACCAATTTCAGGCACATAAATGACTTTAAACACACTTATTTTAGTTGAAAAAGTCATAATTCACATCCAACAGTCGTTTGGAGTCAAAAGATTAAATGTTAAAATTTCATCGCTATGGACCATTTTGGGGATGTTCGACAGGTCCGGAGTCATCGTTTTTCATCAGAAAATTATTTTTTCGGACTGTACCAAAAATGATTCAAAATGTCAAATGGATTGTGCCTCATGTTGAATAACCACTTTTTAACCCCTCAGAGTGACCAAAATTGCCATTTTTACAGAGTTTTGCTTACTCAAAAGCTTCAATTTTGACCAATTTCAGGCACATAAATGACTTTAAACACACTTATTTTAGTTGAAAAAGTCATAATTCACATCCAACAGTCGTTTGGAGTCAAAAGATTAAATGTTAAAATTTCATCGCTATGGACCATTTTGGGGACGTTAGACAGGTCCGGAGTCATCGTTTTTCATCAGAAAATGAATTTTTCAGACTATACCAAAAATGATTCAAAATGTCAAATGGATCGTGCCTCATGTTGAATAACAACTTTTTAACCCCTCAGAGTGACCAAAATTGCCATTTTTACAGAGTTTTGCTTACTCAAAATCTTCAATTTTGACCAATTTCAGGCACATAAATGACTTTAAACACACTTATTTTAGTTGAAAAAGTCATAATTCACATCCAACAGTCGTTTGGAGTCAAAAGATTAAATGTTAAAATTTCATCGATATGGAACATTTTGGGGACGTTCGACAGGTCCGGAGTCATCGTTTTTCATCAGAAAATGAATTTTTCGGACTGTACCAAAAATGATTCAAAATGTCAAATGGATCGTGCCTCATGTTGAATAACAACTTTTTAACCCTCAGAGTGACCAAAATTGCCATTTTTACAGAGTTTTGCTTACTCAAAAGCTTCAATTTTGACCAATTTCAGGCACATAAATGACTTTAAACACGCTTATTTTAGTTGAAAAAGTCATAATTCACATCCAACAGTCATTTGGAGTCAAAAGATTAAATGTTAAAATTTCATCGATATGGAACATTTTGGGGACGTTCGACAGGTCCGGAGTCATCGTTTTTCATCAGAAAATAAATTTTTCGGACTATACCAAAAATGATTCAAAATGTCAAATGGATCGTGCCTCATGTTGAATACCAACTTTTTAACCCCTCAGAGTGACCAAAATTGCCATTTTTACAGAGTTTTGCTTACTCAAAAGCTTCAATTTTGACCAATTTCAGGCACATAAATGACTTTAAACACACTTATTTTAGTTGAAAAAGTCATAATTCACATCCAACAGTCGGTTGGAGTCAAAAGATTAAATGTTAAAATTTCATCGATATGGACCATTTTGGGGACGTTCGACAGGTCCGGAGTCATCGTTTTTCATCAGAAAATGAATTTTTCGGACTGTACCAAAATGATTCAAAATGTCAAATGGATCGTGCCTCATGTTGAATAACAACTTTTTAACCCCTCAGAGTGCCCAAAATTGCCATTTTTACAGAGTTTTGCTTACTCAAAAGCTTCAATTTTGACCAATTTCAGGCACATAAATGACTTTAAACACACTTATTTTAGTTGAAAAAGTCATAATTCACATCCAACAGTCGTTTGGAGTCAAAAGATTAAATGTTAAAATTTCATCGATATGGAACATTTTGGGGACGTTCGACAGGTCCGGAGTCATCGTTTTTCATCAGAAAATGAATTTTTCGGACTATACCAAAAATGATTCAAAATGTCAAATGGATCGTGGCTCATGTTGAATAACAACTTTTTAACCCCTCAGAGTCAAAATTGCCATTTTTACAGAGTTTTGCTTACTCAAAAGCTTCAATTTTGACCAATTTCAGGCACATAAATGACTTTAAACACACTTATTTTAGTTGAAAAAGTCATAATTCACATCCAACAGTCGTTTGGAAACAAAAGATTAAATGTTAAAATTTCATCGATATGGAACATTTTGGGGACGTTCGACAGGTCCGGAGTCATCGTTTTTCATCAGAAAATTAATTTTTCGAACTGTACCAAAAATGATTCAAAATGTCAAATGGATATTGCCTCATGTTGAATAACCACTTTTTAACCCCTCAGAGTGACCAAAATTGCCATTTTTACAGAGTTTTGCTTACTCAAAAGCTTCAATTTTGACCTATTTCAGGCGCATGAATGACTTTAAACACACTTATTTTAGTTGAAAAAGTCATAATTCACATCCAACAGTCGTTTGGAGTCAAAAGATTAAATGTTAAAATTTCATCGATATGGAACATTTTGGGGACGTTCGACAGGTCCGGAGTCATCGTTTTTCATCAGAAAATTATTTTTTCGGACTGTACAAAAAATGATTCAAAATGTCAAATGGATTGTGCCTCATGTTGAATAACCACTTTTTAACCCCTCAGAGTGACCAAAATTGCCATTTTTACAGAGTTTTGCTTACTCAAAAGCTTCAATTTTGACCTATTTCAGGCACATAAATGACTTTAAACACACTTATTTTAGTTGAAAAAGTCATAATTCACATCGAACAGTCGTTTGGAGTCAAAAGAATAAATGTTAAAATTTCATCGATATGGAACATTTTGGGGACGTTCGACAGGTCCGGAGTCATCGTTTTTCATCAGAAAATTATTTTTTCGGACTGTACCAAAAATGATTCAAAATCTCAAATGGATTGTGCCTCATGTTGAATAACCACTTTTTAACCCCTCAGAGTGACCAAAATTGCCATTTTTACAGAGTTTTGCTTACTCAAAAGCTTCAATTTTGACCAATTTCAGGCACATAAATGACTTTAAACACACTTATTTTAGTTGAAAAAGTCATAATTCACATCCAACAGTCGTTTGGAGTCAAAAGATTAAATGTTAAAATTTCATCGCTATGGACCATTTTGGGGACGTTCGACAGGTCCGGAGTCATCGTTTTTCATCAGAAAATGAATTTTTCGGACTGTACCAAAAATGATTCAAAATGTCAAATGGATCGTGCCTCATGTTGAATAACAACTTTTTAACCCCTCAGAGTGACCAAAATTGCCATTTTTACAGAGTTTTGCTTACTCAAAAGCTTCAATTTTGACCAATTTCAGGCACATAAATGACTTTAAACACACTTATTTTAGTTGAAAAAGTCATAATTCACCTCCAACAGTCGTTTGGAGTCAAAAGATTAAATGTTAAAATTTCATCGATATGGAACATTTTGGGGACGTTCGACAGGTCCGGAGTCATCGTTTTTCATCAGAAAATTATTTTTTCGGACTGTACCAAAAATGATTCAAAATGTCAAATGGATTGTGCCTCATGTTGAATAACCACTTTTTAACCCCTCAGAGTGACCAAAATTGCCATTTTTACAGAGTTTTGCTTACTCAAAAGCTTCAATTTTGACCAATTTCAGGCACATAAATGACTTTAAACACACTTATTTTAGTTGAAAAAGTCATAATTCACATCCAACAGTCGTTTGGAGACTGTACCAAAAATGATTCAAAATGTCAAATGGATTGTGCCTCATGTTGAATAACCACTTTTTAACCCCTCAGAGTGACCAAAATTGCCATTTTTACAGAGTTTTGCTTACTCAAAAGCTTCAATTTTGACCAATTTCAGGCACATAAATGACTTTAAACACACTTATTTTAGTTGAAAAAGTCATAATTCACATCCAACAGTCGTTTGGAGTCAAAAGATTAAATGTTAAAATTTCATCGCTATGGACCATTTTGGGGACGTTCGACAGGTCCGGAGTCATCGTTTTTCATCAGAAAATGAATTTTTCAGACTATACCAAAAATGATTCAAAATGTCAAATGGATCGTGCCTCATGTTGAATAACAACTTTTTAATCCCTCAGAGTGACCAAAATTGCCATTTTTACAGAGTTTTGCTTTTCCAAAATCTTCAATTTTGACCAATTTCAGGCACATAAATGACTTTAAACACACTTATTTTAGTTGAAAAAGTCATAATTCACATCCAACAGTCGGTTGGAGTCAAAAGATTAAATGTTAAAATTTCATCGATATGGACCATTTTGGGGACGTTCGACAGGTCCGGAGTCATCGTTTTTCATCAGAAAATGAATTTTTCGGACTGTACCAAAAATGATTCAAAATGTCAAATGGATCGTGCCTCATGTTGAATAACAACTTTTTAACCCCTCAGAGTGACCAAAATTGCCATTTTTACAGAGTTTTGCTTACTCAAAAGCTTCAATTTTGACCAATTTCAGGCACATAAATGACTTTAAACACACTTATTTTAGTTGAAAAAGTCATAATTCACATCCAACAGTCGTTTGGAGTCAAAAGATTAAATGTTTAAATTTCATCGATATGGAACATTTTGGGGACGTTCGACACGTCCGGAGTCATCGTTTTTCATCAGAAAATTATTTTTTCGGACTGTACCAAAAATGATTCAAAATGTCAAATGGATTGTGCCTCATGTTGAATAACCACTTTTTAACCCCTCAGAGTGACCAAAATTGCCATTTTTACAGAGTTTTGCTTACTCAAAAGCTTCAATTTTGACCAATTTCAGGCACATAAATGACTTTAAACACACTTATTTTAGTTGAAAAAGTCATAATTCACATCCAACAGTCGTTTGGAGTCAAAAGATTAAATGTTAAAATTTCATCGCTATGGACCCTTTTGGGGACGTTCGACAGGTCCGGAGTCATCGTTTTTCATCAGAAAATAAATTTTTCGGACTATACCAAAAATGATTCAAAATGTCAAATGGATCGTGCCTCATGTTGAATAACAACTTTTTAACCCCTCAGAGTTTCCAAAATTGCCATTTTTACAGAGTTTTGCTTACTCAAAAGCTTCAATTTTGACCAATTTCAGGCACATAAATGACTTTAAACACACTTATTTTAGTTGAAAAAGTCATAATTCACATCCAACAGTCGTTTGGAGTCAAAAGATTAAATGTTAAAATTTCATCGATATGGACCATTTTGGGGACGTTCGACAGGTCCGTAGTCATCGTTTTTCATCAGAAAATGAATTTTTCGGACTGTACCAAAAATGATTCAAAATGTCAAATGGATCGTGCCTCATGTTGAATAACAACTTTTTAACCCCTCAGAGTGCCCAAAATTGCAATTTTTACAGAGTTTTACTTCCTCAAAAGCTTCAATTTTGACCAATTTCAGGCACATAAATGACTTTAAACACACTTATTTTAGTTGAAAAAGTCATAATTCACATCCAACAGTCGTTTGGAGTCAAAAGATTAAATGTTAAAATTTCATCGCTATGGACCATTTTGGGGACGTTAGACAGGTCCGGAGTCATCGTTTTTCATCAGAAAATGAATGTTTCAGACTATACCAAAAATGATTCAAAATGTCAAATGGATCGTGCCTCATGTTGAATAACAACTTTTTAACCCCTCAGAGTGACCAAAATTGCCATTTTTACAGAGTTTTGCTTACTCAAAATCTTCAATTTTGACCAATTTCAGGCACATAAATGACTTTAAACACACTTATTTTAGTTGAAAAAGTCATAATTCACATCCAACAGTCGTTTGGAGTCAAAAGATTAAATGTTAAAATTTCATCGATATGGAACATTTTGGGGACGTTCGACAGGTCCGGAGTCATCGTTTTTCATCAGAAAATGAATTTTTCGGACTGTACCAAAAATGATTCAAAATGTCAAATGGATCGTGCCTCATGTTGAATAACAACTTTTTAACCCCTCAGAGTGACCAAAATTGCCATTTTTACAGAGTTTTGCTTACTCAAAAGCTTCAATTTTGACCAATTTCAGGCACATAAATGACTTTAAACACGCTTATTTTAGTTGAAAAAGTCATAATTCACATCCAACAGTCGTTTGGAGTCAAAAGATTAAATGTTAAAATTTCATCGATATGGAACATTTTGGGGACGTCCGACAGGTCCGAAATCATCGTTTTTCATCAGAAAATAAATTTTTCGGACTATACCAAAAATGATTCAAAATGTCAAATGGATCGTGCCTCATGTTGAATAACAACTTTTTAACCCCTCAGAGTGACCAAAATTGCCATTTTTACAGAGTTTTGCTTACTCAAAAGCTTCAATTTTGACCAATTTCAGGCACATAAATGACTTTAAACACACTTATTTTAGTTGAAAAAGTCATAATTCACATCCAACAGTCGTTTGGAGTCAAAAGATTAAATGTTAAAATTTCATCGATATGGACCATTTTGGGGACGTTCGACAGGTCCGGAGTCATCAATTTTCATCAGAAAATGAATTTTTCGGACTGTACCAAAAATGATTCAAAATGTCAAATGGATCGTGCCTCATGTTGAATAACAACTTTTTAACCCCTCAGAGTGCCCAAAATTGCCATTTTTACAGAGTTTTGCTTACTCAAAAGCTTCAATTTTGACCAATTTCAGGCACATAAATGACTTTAAACACACTTATTTTAGTTGAAAAAGTCATAATTCACATCCAACAGTCGTTTGTAGTCAAAAGATTAAATGTTAAAATTTCATCGATATGGAACATTTTGGGGACGTTCGACAGGTCCGGAGTCATCGTTTTTCATCAGAAAATGAATTTTTCGGACTATACCAAAAATGATTCAAAATGTCAAATGGATCGTGGCTCATGTTGAATAACAACTTTTTAACCCCTCAGAGTGACCAAAATTGCCATTTTTACAGAGTTTTGCTTACTCAAAAGCTTCAATTTTGACCAATTTCAGGCACATAAATGACTTTAAACACACTTATTTTAGTTGAAAAAGTCATAATTCACATCCAACAGTCGTTTGGAAACAAAAGATTAAATGTTAAAATTTCATCGATATGGAACATTTTGGGGACGTTCGACAGGTCCGGAGTCATCGTTTTTCATCAGAAAATTAATTTTTCGAACTGTACCAAAAATGATTCAAAATGTCAAATGGATATTGCCTCATGTTGAATAACCACTTTTTAACCCCTCAGAGTGACCAAAATTGCCATTTTTACAGAGTTTTGCTTACTCAAAAGCTTCAATTTTGACCTATTTCAGGCGCATGAATGACTTTAAACACACTTATTTTAGTTGAAAAAGTCATAATTCACATCCAACAGTCGTTTGGAGTCAAAAGATTAAATGTTAAAATTTCATCGATATGGAACATTTTGGGGACGTTCGACAGGTCTGGAGTCATCGTTTTTCATCAGAAAATTATTTTTTCGGATTGTACAAAAAATGATTCAAAATGTCAAATGGATTGTGCCTCATGTTGAATAACCACTTTTTAACCCCTCAGAGTGACCAAAATTGCCATTTTTACAGAGTTTTGCTTACTCAAAAGCTTCAATTTTGACCAATTTCAGGCACATAAATGACTTTAAACACACTTATTTTAGTTGAAAAAGTCATAATTCACATCCAACAGTCGTTTGGAGACTGTACCAAAAATGATTCAAAATGTCAAATGGATTGTGCCTCATGTTGAATAACCACTTTTTAACCCCTCAGAGTGACCAAAATTGCCATTTTTACAGAGTTTTGCTTACTCAAAAGCTTCAATTTTGACCAATTTCAGGCACATAAATGACTTTAAACACACTTATTTTAGTTGAAAAAGTCATAATTCACATCCAACAGTCGTTTGGAGTCAAAAGATTAAATGTTAAAATTTCATCGCTATGGACCATTTTGGGGACGTTCGACAGGTCCGGAGTCATCGTTTTTCATCAGAAAATGAATTTTTCAGACTATACCAAAAATGATTCAAAATGTCAAATGGATCGTGCCTCATGTTGAATAACAACTTTTTAATCCCTCAGAGTGACCAAAATTGCAATTTTTACAGAGTTTTGCTTTTCCAAAATCTTCAATTTTGACCAATTTCAGGCACATAAATGACTTTAAACACACCTATTTTAGTTGAAAAAGTCATAATTCACATCCAACAGTCGGTTGGAGTCAAAAGATTAAATGTTAAAATTTCATCGATATGGACCATTTTGGGGACGTTCGACAGGTCCGGAGTCATCGTTTTTCATCAGAAAATGAATTTTTCGGACTGTACCAAAAATGATTCAAAATGTCAAATGGATCGTGCCTCATGTTGAATAACAACTTTTTAACCCCTCAGAGTGACCAAAATTGCCATTTTTACAGAGTTTTGCTTACTCAAAAGCTTCAATTTTGACCAATTTCAGGCACATAAATGACTTTAAACACACTTATTTTAGTTGAAAAAGTCATAATTCACATCCAACAGTCGTTTGGAGTCAAAAGATTAAATGTTAAAATTTCATCGATTTGGAACATTTTGGGGACGTTCGACAGGTCCGGAGTCATCGTTTTTCATCAGAAAATTAATTTTTCGGACTGTACAAAAAATGATTCAAAATGTCAAATGGATTGTGCCTCATGTTGAATAACCACTTTTTAACCCCTCAGAGTGACCAAAATTGCCATTTTTACAGAGTTTTGCTTACTCAAAAGCTTCAATTTTGACCTATTTCAGGCCCATAAATGACTTTAAACACACTTATTTTAGTTGAAAAAGTCATAATTCACATCCAACAGTCGTTTGGAGTCAAAAGAATAAATGTTAAAATTTCATCGATATGGAACATTTTGGGGACGTTCGACAGGTCCGGAGTCATCGTTTTTCATCAGAAAATTATTTTTTCGGACTGTACCAAAAATGATTCAAAATGTCAAATGGATTGTGCCTCATGTTGAATAACCACTTTTTAACCCATCAGAGTGACCAAAATTGCCATTTTTACAGAGTTTTGCTTACTCAAAAGCTTCAATTTTGACCAATTTCAGGCACATAAATGACTTTAAACACACTTATTTTAGTTGAAAAAGTCATAATTCACATCCAACAGTCGTTTGGAGTCAAAAGATTAAATGTTAAAATTTCATCGCTATGGACCATTTTGGGGACGTTCGACAGGTCCGGAGTCATCGTTTTTCATCAGAAAATGAATTTTTCAGACTATACCAAAAATGATTCAAAATGTCAAATGGATCGTGCCTCATGTTGAATAACAACTTTTTAACCCCTCAGAGTGACCAAAATTGCCATTTTTACAGAGTTTTGCTTACTCAAAATCTTCAATTTTGACCAATTTCAGGCACATAAATGACTTTAAACACACTTATTTTAGTTGAAAAAGTCATAATTCACTTCCAGCAGTCGTTTGGAGTCAAAAGATTAAATGTTAAAATTTCATCGATATGGACCATTTTGGGGACGTTCGACAGGTCCGGAGTCATCGTTTTTCATCAGAAAATGAATTTTTCGGACTGTACCAAAAATGATTCAAAATGTCAAATGGATCGTGCCTCATGTTGAATAACAACTTTTTAACCCCTCAGAGTGACCAAAATTGCCATTTTTACAGAGTTTTGCTTACTCAAAAGCTTCAATTTTGACCAATTTCAGGCACATAAATGACTTTAAACACACTTATTTTAGTTGAAAAAGTCATAATTCACCTCCAACAGTCGTTTGGAGTCAAAAGATTAAATGTTAAAATTTCATCGATATGGAACATTTTGGGGACGTTCGACAGGTCCGGAGTCATCGTTTTTCATCAGAAAATTATTTTTTCGGACTGTACCAAAAATGATTCAAAATGTCAAATGGATTGTGCCTCATGTTGAATAACCACTTTTTAACCCCTCAGAGTGACCAAAATTGCCATTTTTACAGAGTTTTGCTTACTCAAAAGCTTCAATTTTGACCAATTTCAGGCACATAAATGACTTTAAACACACTTATTTTAGTTGAAAAAGTCATAATTCACATCCAACAGTCGTTTGGAGTCAAAAGATTAAATGTTAAAATTTCATCGCTATGGACCATTTTGGGGACGTTCGACAGGTCCGGAGTCATCGTTTTTCATCAGAAAATGAATTTTTCAGACTATACCAAAAATGATTCAAAATGTCAAATGGATCGTGCCTCATGTTGAATAACAACTTTTTAATCCCTCAGAGTGACCAAAATTGCCATTTTTACAGAGTTTTGCTTTTCCAAAATCTTCAATTTTGACCAATTTCAGGCACATAAATGACTTTAAACACACTTATTTTAGTTGAAAAAGTCATAATTCACATCCAACAGTCGTTTGGAGTCAAAAGATTAAATGTTAAAATTTCATCGATATGGACCATTTTGGGGACGTTCGACAGGTCCGGAGTCATCGTTTTTCATCAGAAAATGAATTTTTCGGACTGTACCAAAAATGATTCAAAATGTCAAATGGATCGTGCCTCATGTTGAATAACAACTTTTTAACCCCTCAGAGTGACCAAAATTGCCATTTTTACAGAGTTTTGCTTACTGAAAAGCTTCAATTTTGACCAATTTCAGGCACATAAATGACTTTAAACACACTTATTTTAGTTGAAAAAGTCATATTTCACATCCAACAGTCGTTTGGAGTCAAAAGATTAAATGTTAAAATTTCATCGATATGGAACATTTTGGGGACGTTCGACAGGTCCGGAGTCATCGTTTTTCATCAGAAAATTATTTTTTCGGACTGTACCAAAAATGATTCAAAATGTCAAATGGATTGTGCCTCATGTTGAATAACCACTTTTTAACCCCTCAGAGTGACCAAAATTGCCATTTTTACAGAGTTTTGCTTACTCAAAAGCTTCAATTTTGACCAATTTCAGGCACATAAATGACTTTAAACACACTTATTTTAGTTGAAAAAGTCATAATTCACATCCAACAGTCGTTTGGAGTCAAAAGATTAAATGTTAAAATTTCATCGCTATGGACCATTTTGGGGACGTTCGACAGGTCCGGAGTCATCGTTTTTCATCAGAAAATAAATTTTTCGGACTATACCAAAAATGATTCAAAATGTCAAATGGATCGTGCCTCATGTTGAATAACAACTTTTTAACCCCTCATAGTGACCAAAATTGCCATTTTTACAGAGTTTTGCTTACTCAAAAGCTTCAATTTTGACCTATTTCAGGCACATAAATGACTTTAAACACACTTATTTTAGTTGAAAAAGTCATAATTCACATCCAACAGTCGTTTGGAGTCAAAAGATTAAATGTTAAAATTTCATCGATATGGACCATTTTGGGGACGTTCGACAGGTCCGGAGTCATCGTTTTTCATCAGAAAATGAATTTTTCGGACTGTACCAAAAATGATTCAAAATGTCAAATGGATCGTGCCTCATGTTGAATAACAACTTTTTAACCCCTCAGAGTGACCAAAATTGCCATTTTTACAGAGTTTTGCTTACTCAAAAGCTTCAATTTTGACCAATTTCAGGCACATAAATGACTTTAAACACGCTTATTTTAGTTGAAAAAGTCATAATTCACATCCAACAGTCGTTTGGAGTCAAAAGATTAAATGTTAAAATTTCATCGATATGGAACATTTTGGGGACGTTCGACAGGTCCGAAATCATCGTTTTTCATCAGAAAATTAATTTTTCGGACTGTACAAAAAATGATTCAAAATGTCAAATGGATTGTGCCTCATGTTGAATAACCACTTTTTAACCCCTCAGAGTGACCAAAATTGCCATTTTTACAGAGTTTTGCTTACTCAAAAGCTTCAATTTTGACCTATTTCAGGCACATAAATGACTTTAAACACACTTATTTTAGTTGAAAAAGTCATAATTCACATCCAACAGTCGTTTGGAGTCAAAAGAATAAATGTTAAAATTTCATCGATATGGAACATTTTGGGGACGTTCGACAGGTCCGGAGTCATCGTTTTTCATCAGAAAATTATTTTTTCGGACTGTACCAAAAATGATTCAAAATGTCAAATGGATTGTGCCTCATGTTGAATAACCACTTTTTAACCCATCAGAGTGACCAAAATTGCCATTTTTACAGAGTTTTGCTTACTCAAAAGCTTCAATTTTGACCAATTTCAGGCACATAAATGACTTTAAACACACTTATTTTAGTTTGAAAAAGTCATAATTCACATCCAACAGTCGTTTGGAGTCAAAAGATTAAATGTTAAAATTTCATCGCTATGGACCATTTTGGGGACGTTCGACAGGTCCGGAGTCATCGTTTTTCATCAGAAAATGAATTTTTCAGACTATACCAAAAATGATTCAAAATGTCAAATGGATCGTGCCTCATGTTGAATAACAACTTTTTAACCCCTCAGAGTGACCAAAATTGCCATTTTTACAGAGTTTTGCTTACTCAAAAGCTTCAATTTTGACCAATTTCAGGCACATAAATGACTTTAAACACACTTATTTTAGTTGAAAAAGTCATAATTCACCTCCAACAGTCGTTTGGAGTCAAAAGATTAAATGTTAAAATTTCATCGATATGGAACATTTTGGGGACGTTCGACAGGTCCGGAGTCATCGTTTTTCATCAGAAAATTATTTTTTCGGACTGTACCAAAAATGATTCAAAATGTCAAATGGATTGTGCCTCATGTTGAATAACCACTTTTTAACCCCTCAGAGTGACCAAAATTGCCATTTTTACAGAGTTTTGCTTACTCAAAAGCTTCAATTTTGACCAATTTCAGGCACATAAATGACTTTAAACACACTTATTTTAGTTGAAAAAGTCATAATTCACATCCAACAGTCGTTTGGAGACTGTACCAAAAATGATTCAAAATGTCAAATGGATTGTGCCTCATGTTGAATAACCACTTTTTAACCCCTCAGAGTGACCAAAATTGCCATTTTTACAGAGTTTTGCTTACTCAAAAGCTTCAATTTTGACCAATTTCAGGCACATAAATGACTTTAAACACACTTATTTTAGTTGAAAAAGTCATAATTCACATCCAACAGTCGTTTGGAGTCAAAAGATTAAATGTTAAAATTTCATCGCTATGGACCATTTTGGGGACGTTCGACAGGTCCGGAGTCATCGTTTTTCATCAGAAAATGAATTTTTCAGACTATACCAAAAATGATTCAAAATGTCAAATGGATCGTGCCTCATGTTGAATAACAACTTTTTAATCCCTCAGAGTGACCAAAATTGCCATTTTTACAGAGTTTTGCTTTTCCAAAATCTTCAATTTTGACCAATTTCAGGCACATAAATGACTTTAAACACACTTATTTTAGTTGAAAAAGTCATAATTCACATCCAACAGTCGTTTGGAGTCAAAAGATTAAATGTTAAAATTTCATCGATATGGACCATTTTGGGGACGTTCGACAGGTCCGGAGTCATCGTTTTTCATCAGAAAATGAATTTTTCGGACTGTACCAAAAATGATTCAAAATGTCAAATGGATCGTGCCTCATGTTGAATAACAACTTTTTAACCCCTCAGAGTGACCAAAATTGCCATTTTTACAGAGTTTTGCTTACTCAAAAGCTTCAATTTTGACCAATTTCAGGCACATAAATGACTTTAAACACACTTATTTTAGTTGAAAAAGTCATATTTCACATCCAACAGTCGTTTGGAGTCAAAAGATTAAATGTTAAAATTTCATCGATATGGAACATTTTGGGGACGTTCGACAGGTCCGGAGTCATCGTTTTTCATCAGAAAATGAATTTTTCGGACTGTACCAAAAATGATTCAAAATGTCAAATGGATCGTGCCTCATGTTGAATAACAACTTTTTAACCCCTCAGAGTGCCCAAAATTGCCATTTTTACAGAGTTTTGCTTACTCAAAAGCTTCAATTTTGACCAATTTCAGGCACATAAATGACTTTAAACACACTTATTTTAGTTGAAAAAGTCATAATTCACATCCAACAGTCGTTTGGAGTCAAAAGAATAAATGTTAAAATTTCATCGATATGGACCATTTTGGGGACGTTCGACAGGTCCGGAGTCATCGTTTTTCATCAGAAAATGAATTTTTTGGACTGTACCAATTTCAATTTATAAGCTTGTAGTGTAGTTCCTAGTTTCCCACTAGGCCCTGCGCATTGGAATAACATAAACAGTAGTATCGACGTGGAACTGCTTATATTCCAGGCCTCCACTGACTATGCTAAACTTAATTGGGTTGTGTTACCAACTAGCTCAGAGGTCACTGGAAACTTTCTTCTCTGCATAGGAAGTGATCAGCTTCCTTGGCACAGACAAGAAGGGATTCAGCTTTCCAACAACCGTGCAACATGACAACTTTGCTCCTCAGATCAAGAGTCGATCTCTAGGGTCGTGTGAAACAATAGACACAGATTTCACTCAGTCAGTCTAGTGCAGTTTACTTTCACAGTATGTAGAGAATAGAGAGACGGGCGTTTATCAATAAAGGGTTAACATTTATTGAACAGTCTTTCTTCTCATACAAGAGAAATGTATTGCCACAATTGCAATAACTGTTATTATAAAAAGTACGTACAGTAAGATAAGAATAGCAAAATAGAACTGTAAAAGCATTGATATGGTTTCTTAGCCATACAATGGTTTAAAAGTAATAAAACATATATACAGTCATATATACATTAGGCTAACATACTCAACTGGTGCTTCTAACTAAGCCTACCCCAGTGTGCCTGACCTAAGCCTAACACGTGAGAAGGGGGAGTAAGTAAGTAGCTTAAGTTAAGTTGGTTTTGCCAAGGTTTGTTTCAAGAATTCTCGTCTAAGGGTTTAGTCAACACCATACCTCTGAATAGAATGATGGAGGATTGGTATCTCCTTCAGGGGTCTCTCTCGATATCCCAGTCACCTGCGAGGGTAAACCGGAAGCGCCGGGACTGGATTTCTCTGCACGAGAAAGGCAGCGGCTTCTCTCAGCGCGTCTGGAGGAAGGAGGGGTGACAGCGTCCGCGGGCAGCTGGGCTGGATGTCTTCGCAGAGGACGGCTGCACGGCTCCTCAAGCGTACTGCACCATAGGTCGCGCTGTAGCGGCGATAATGGTAATCAGTAGCTTCACCACCACAGGATAGCAGGCTGCAGCGACAGGCAACGCTCAACAGCAGTTAGCTTCGCTCTCACAGCTCACAGCTTTCGTATTGCTTAAGGCAACGTTGGTAATATTTATACCTGACAGGTGCCGGGTTTGACGCAAGTTTGCTGGACATAAGACGTCAATTGAAGATGTCACTAGGAAGTGGCAGCTATCAGTTGCTCATTAGAGTTCCATTACTAATCAAAACATAGCAAGCGGGGATTTCCAGGTTTGCTAAGTTTTTATCTTGTTGAAGAACTCGGAGTGTTATCTAAGAATATCAGATAGTGACTGCTGCTCTGTCATTGCACTAATTGGTCGCAAAGGAAGTAGCAGAGAGTCATGCTGGAATGTGGCTCTGTGGCTCTGCTCGTGTGAGGCCAGAGATGACTTTACAGAAAATCGCACTTGAACGGTTATGCCAATATAGGGAATAAATGGATTTATAGCCGAATAGGGGCATAAGGTCACAGTATCGATCAGGAACCTAGATAAGCACATGACACCCACTCCACGAATTCATGTCCATCAAAATTACTAAAACTAAGCAATTTTAGATGTATGTGTAACATTGTGTAACATAGCCCACCCCAAAATACATAAATGCATTCGAAATAGGCGTACTTGTAATACATGGAATTTAGGTACTGTACGTTTTTTAAAGCATAGTAATCATTCAAAAGGTATTGCATATGAAGTCAATGAACGATTATGCAAAAGAATTACACATGAAGTACCTCTGACAGAAGAAATGCGAGATAAATCATCACATAAAAATGCATTGTAAAAAAATGTGTGCTAGAGGCTGGTGTTATGTTGTTATGTCTCTAGATGTGCTATAGAAATAGAAGTGTGAAGCTTCTGTTCTCTAAGAATAGTTTTTACGTTAAGCAAAGAATTGTTCGTGCCAAAAAGAGAGGGTCAATATTTTTTAAAAAAATTGTCCAATTCAAAGAAAAAATCAGTTTACCAAAGCTCCTGGCAGTTTTATGTTGATCAAAACTGAAGGCCGAATTCAGAGTTCATGGGAACGCTGTGTGTCGGAAAGCTTCTCAAAAGTTATTGTTTCTCTGTGGGTGAGAACATCGTATCAGACAGGCTCGCAAAGAATTGGTCTACAAAATCAGGTGATAGTTCAACCAAATTAGATAGCGCTGTAACTTGGCAGGTGTGAGAATGATTGCTGTCATCGAAGGCAGGATCAGCAATGCTCACAGAACGTTGTACCTGGATGATGTTGCTTTTGTCACTCGCTCCACTGTTACCACTTGGCTGTAGTACAGGAGTCTCCACAAATGCCGTCATCAGGATTGGTAGCCGCTGGGGACAACACAATGCGTGAGCCGTTATTGGACTGAGCAAAGTATCGACGTCCATTGGTACTGCTGATGGAAGTGAAAGACAGATGTCCAACACGCATTCATCGCCGCAAAGCATACACCGTAGCACAGGTAAAATGCAATTTTGCCATATCGGTCTGAATGAAAGGAACCAGGTCATGTTTAGATCTCTCAGCCTGGCCAATCCGAGGATGTTAGTTATCCTGTCCCTGTAGCGCATTGCTAGGATTGTTTCTTCCATTCCCATGGGAGCTATGTCTGAGCCGAGGCTTGCCATAACGTAGCAGAAGGGTCAAAAATAGAATCCCTGCGATGAGTCCAAAAAATAGTGGAATACCACCAAAGATGGAGTGCACAAAATTAGGAAAGATTCCCAAAATTGCCTGGAAGGGTGTTAGCAGTCCCGTAAAGACTGTCTTAAATATGCCTGGGATGCTTGTAGCACTAGACATGTTAAGGAGTTGGTCGAGCATTTGTACGAAATGCACGGGGCAATTTGTTGATAAAAGGTCATGGACCTCTGTAGCCGTCCTTGCGACTAGAAGATCATACGTCTCTTTAGATGACGTTATAGGCACTGTTGTCTGTAAAAGCACAGATTTCATTTTGCTTAATGTATCAATTCGTATAGAATAGAGATTCAGACGAGGCCAGAGGGGAGTCACTGTGTCTGGAGGCCCGCTCGGGAACAATGCTTGCATACAACATTTGACCATGGGCGTTACTTCTACTAGATAACTTTTTCCGGGCGCGAGGCCACAGCACCTGTGATCCGTTCTAAGAATGTAACTCCCGTTTGCGAGTTGCATAAAGAAGGGCTCTATCTGAGTTGCAGGTGTGACTAGCTGGTGGCATGAAAGGTTGTTTGAATTGCCATCACATGCTCCGTGTAAATTAATACCCTGACACAAAAGTATACCGCTTAGTGAGTGTTTACAATTTTCACCACTAAGAAATACATTTTTGTCGCTGTCACTATAGCAAGAATGAGTGTATGGTAATTTCCATATGGATTTTACATATCCTTTACCCAATTGTTCATATTGGCCAGCAGGTATGTACTCAAGGCATTTTTGAAATCGGAAAGTTGTTATCGGAATTGTGATAATTCCGTGTATTATCCATTCAATGACAGGGCTCTCTGACATTGTCAATGATAATCTCTCGAGTTTCTCGATGCTCAAAATTGTATAGTCTGCTCCTTTCTGTGCCAAACTGATCTGTTTATCAGTAAGGTTAAAAATGGAAAATAATGACGTTGTGTTTATCAGACGCCAAGGCACATAGCCTGAACGAAGATTTTGCAGCGTCCAGCCTAGTTCTATAATAGAGCGTAATTGAGACTGGCCATGTTGTAACATTAGCAAATCTCTGTCTATCACATCAAAGGCAGAGGATACAATATTGTCCAAAGAATATATTCTGGAAGACAGAGTCATTAACCCATTGTCTACCACAGAAAGTGATTTTTCCAAATTAATACGATCAATTTCTCGTATCTTTTCAGCAGTTTCAATTTGCTTTACTTTCCAAGCCTCGTTGTAAGCAGCATAGATGCTGGTCGCTATGAAACGCTTTTGACGCTGTTTGCGTGGTCCAAGAATGAAATCGCGCAAATCAGCACCATCTTTTAATAAAGACAAGTGTTGCTTAATTTCAGCCAGTGTGGATGTAGTTAGCCATTCTAGGCAGAGTTTCCCTACACTGTATGTGGTTATAATTCCTGGATGTTGTCTCTGGGAATATCTTGAGTCTAATCTGGTCATTTTTAACCCCTGTGTTTTATTCAGGAACCTATCTTGACAGCTATTTGTGTCTGTAGGCCAGATTAACCACTTTTTCCAATCAGGATGTGTTCTGTTGAAATGTAAAATGTGTGACACGTCTAACTCATTATCTGCAGTTGTATTCTCAGCTAATGGCTTTGGTATAGACGGTGTTTTCATTTCTTTGTTCTTAGCTAGGCCAAGACAAGATGTTTGGTGTACAGTGTCATTTAAAAATAACATTTGTTCTGGTATCATGCAGGTTCTAAACAGTGCCTCTATGCCTTGCACCTGCCAATCTTTTGTACCCCAAATTGATTTCGTTTCAATATTATTTTTCCAATAATCAAAACCAAATGTCATCATTTTGTCATAAAATGCTTCTGAATATATCAATTTAGAATTTGTCAGCATTGTTTTCATGCCTGTTTTATCTAACAGTTTATAAAAAAACGTTTCTGCATCACTGGTGTTAAACCCTGAAAAATATTTGAATTTCTCAAAAAATGCTTTAGAACTGCTTTTAGGTGGTGTAGAACAATGTTCCCATTGATTATACATAAAAACATTTCTAGGCTGTGCGGATTTATGCAAGTAATGATCCCCATAGTGGGTGTAACAGAATAACTGCTCATAACTAGATGAACCTTGTAAATAATCATGATCTGTGAATCTAGCTGACATTACTAAATCAGACATCATGTCATTAATACTGTTAAAGTCCCAATCATCAGAGAATGTACTAGGTGTAACAAAGTCACTTAAGGAAACCTTTAGTTGATGAGGATACTTCAGGATTTCGACCGGACCATAGATCTCATAGTCTGTTTTCTCCCATACTACCCCACCAGGTATTGGAATTGCTGTGACATTTACTGTTGACAGTTCTCTTTTCTTCACGTGGGATGATCTGTGTGGTTTCAGGACTAGGTTGATGTTCTGACTTGCTGTGTCCATTGTAATATATTTTCCTTCAATGAATTTTCCCAAACACAGTACCATGATGAGCCAAAGCAGGAGGAAAAATACACCTAGACCGAACCAGAACTCTAGCCAAGGGGAAATTAGGTAGATTTCCTTCAGTTGATGAAAGAGTTCCGTTGCTTTTTCTTTAAAAGACTTTTTTGTTTCTGGCATCACTTCGGGCTCATTTTCATCTTCAGGGAAGTTGTCGAAGTTGATGAAATAACCAGAGGCAGTTCTGTCAATTGATGGGATTGTTCTTTCAATCTGTCTCTCGGTAGCACTTTCTGATGCCACATTATTGTAGACTGGTGTTGTTTCTTGACGAACTGTTTCAATCTGTGTTTCAAGAGGCACGAGTTCCATGGCATTATTGCATAGTCCTTCATTGTGCACTGCAGGCTGATCGAATGTGATTAGTCTTTCAGTTTGAACCTCTTGGATTGTTGCAAGTTTGGGTATTCTGTTGTTTCTTGGGAGTCCACTGGGCCTACTGTTGATTATAGGCCACATGCTTGTGGTTTTACCAGATCGATGGACACGACTCTGTTCTCCTTTTTACCAGCAAGGGGCGGTAGCACAACTGATCTTGTTCCGGTGACTGCTAAGACAGGTACTGCTTTTCTGTAAGAAGGCCCAAATTCCTTCTTAACCGCGATCTTTTCTCTGACTAGATCCCCAATCTTTGGAATCCAGACAGGCCTTGCTGGGGCTGTTGCGGGTGGTGCCTCGTCAGTGGTATTTGGCTGTTGCTTTAACTTTATGTTGCTTAATGATTTTCTTGTTTCATTCAGTTCCTGTAAAACAGCCAAACGGTCTTTTACTTCAAACTGCGTTGTTTCTTTTTGTACCACTGACATCTGACTATCGAGGTCCTGAACGTTCATTCTTATTCCGAACAATAGTTCGTATGGGCTGAAACCTTTTAGAGAATTTCTTGGCATGTTGTTAAGACTAGTCTGGACACTTATTAAATGTTTGACCCACCCAGCGCCTGAACCTAATACCTTCGCTGTTATAGATTGCTTTATATCCCGGCTTTTTCTTTCTACCACACTTGTGCGACGGACAAGAATACCGCAACCCAATTCCCATGCTGGCCATGGCCCCCCCATAAGCTCGAGAGCTGAAAGCAGGACCCTGGTCAGAATGGAACGTGGTAATTGCGCATATGCCGATATGGACTCGCAAATCTTTTATAACCGTTCTAGCGTCAGCCGAGCGCTGGAGGCCTCATGTTTTAAGTGCTTTTCGTCTTAACGGTGTACACTGGGACGCGCTTCTCTTCTTTGATTGCGCAGATAGACCGCCTTATGCTGTCTAGAAGGGATCCTGAAACTACACTGGCCTGTTCATTACTGCGATCTCTATTGCAGTCTTCACAATTTTGAGCAAAACATTGAATATCTATACTCATTCCTGGCCACCAGTACTCTGATTGCAATTCTTTCAGAGAGGCTTTGATTGTTTGGTGTTTCAGACCCAACCCCATGTGTGCTTCCAGTAAGAGGAACCCCCTCCTGCTCCTGTTTGGAATTACTCTATCCCCCACTCCAGGGATTCGAGCAAAAGGAACGGAGTTTGCATCGATTATGTATGCATAATTGAGTGGATAGTTTACGGGTAGTGCTGCACAGTCGCCTTTTACGGTCGTTTTTACTGCCAGCATGGTTTCCCCGTCTATATACTTATCTGTACGCTTTTTTGTGGCTACGGAAGCCGGGTTAGTTGCTTCCGCGGTGGCTGTATTAGCCAATGAATTCCCTGCAACGTGAACGCCATCACGCTGAAGACTCTGTGCGTGAATCACGTGAGTCTTTTGTAGTTCTTTGTGAAAAAGAGCTACTTGTTCCCAAAGCAATTTATGCTTTATTGTGGCACCTGTGTCATCTTTGTAGTCGTTTTCGATCCAACTCTGCAGTTTGTTGTTGTAAGAATTGACGCAAAAATGAGAATCGCACACTATAAGTGTGGGGAATTCGCGTTCTGCATTTTCGAGCGCCATCTTTAAAGATCTGATTTCAGTTCTTTGAACCGAACAGTTTCTTACAGATTCAGTTTTTGTTACTTTCGGTCTGAATTTACCGCACAGCCAACGACCTTTAATAATCGCACATGCTGCATCGTAGGATTTTCTCTCTACGTTGAAATGCTGTACAAAGCTATCTGTATAGATTATACATGCGTATTGTGGGAGAGGCAGGATTTCGATTGGCAGAGGATATTCTTCTTCATATTCTAAATCATTCAGTTCTTCAAATTGCGGGGCGAAATAATATTTCACGTCTTCCGCTCCTAGAGAATCTATACACTGTATCCATTTCGGATCCAGTGACACTGTAGGCAGGTTTACTGGGCTGAATAGCGCCTCGAAGGCGGATTCCGCTGTAAGGATATTAATCCGTTTGCCGTGTGCTAGTTCTCGTTCATTTGCTAATGCGATTTGCACTGCGTTCACAGTTCTTTCTGTGCGACTGAATGTTTTTTCTGCTTGTGTGTACAAGTGAGATTTAATTGAAATTGGTACCTTTTCTCCCTCATTAGAGGTTAGGTACGTGAATCCGCATCTTCCTGGGATGACTCGGATTACAAGATCACGTGTATTGTCACGTGTATCTAATTTTGTTTTTGCTAACATGTCTGTTTGCAGTGATCTCAAAATTTCTGTGTGTTTTTGAGTCCAATTGATTTGTTTTAAATCAGGTTTAATTAGTTCGTAGAGAGGTTTAACCCTTTCTGCGTAATTTAGAATGTAAGTTCTTCCGAAATTCAGAAAACCTAGTATTGATTGTAAATTCTTCAGCGTTTTTGGAGCTTGGAGTACAGCGCACTTCTCTAAGAAGTTGTCCGCTAGGCTTTTCCCTTCACTTGATAATTCGTACCCTAAAAATAGTACTGTCAGATGGGCAATTCGGGACTTTTTAAAGTTGAATTTGTAACCCTCTGCTGCGAACCCAAGTATAATGGTGTTCACTCTTTTTAAGTGAGTATCCAAGTCGTCGTCTGTGAGATAAATATCATCTACGTAAGACAATGCTTCATCATCATAGATTTGTAGTAACTCTGTTACCCTAGCTGAGAATAGTCCTGGGCTGTTCTTGAACCCCTGTGGGAGTCGACAGAATTTTTTCTGTGACCCAGATGCGGAGAAAGCGGTCAAGTATCTGCTTTCTGGTGCAATGTTTTGACAAAAGAAACCATTAGAAATGTCTAATGTCGTTTTGTATTTTTTCCTAACTATGTTATTCATTAGGGCTGCACTATGCGAGTTTTGTACTGCAAAAGTTTTGCAACATGTATTAAGGTGTCTGTAGTCCAAAACTAGACGATATGAATTGTCTGGCTTGGAGACAGGAAACAAAGGATTGTTCATTTGAGAGGTGCATGTTTCAATCACCCCCTGGTACTCAAGTTGATCTAAGATCTCCCTGACCTGTTTTTTAGCTTCTTGCTTTATGGGATACTGCCGTTGGGCAGTTGGTTCACTTTTTAGTTGGATTTTGTGAGGTGTAGAATCCTCATCCCATCCTACATGATTTTTATACAATGCAGGTGCCTGGGCTACAGCCCATTTCCTTGCATATGTGTATTTTTTGTGAATCGGTATGTGATTCGAGAAGGCAGGCATAATCACTTCTTCGCCACGAGGGCACTCCCTGACAAACTCCGGGGGCCAATCTTTTTCAGCTAACAGAATATCATAGCCTTTTGAGAGCTTATCCCAAAATAGACCCTTAATTTTCCTAGTCTTATCACCCTCTATACGCAATGTTATTTCGTATATTTTATGGGGCTCGCTAAGTCTGGCGTCGGCAGTTTCAACCTGAATGTATTCATTCGTGTCCACTGTCTCCAGATGACTCATCAAGATCTTGCGCGCTATACTGATCTCTGCTGCACTGTCCAACATTGTCAATGCCCACTCCCCGTTTTTCAACTGTGTCCTCAGTATTCTCGGCATGGTTGATTACTCTAATACTGGCTACCTTCTTTTTAGGAAATTGAGATTTCTTATTTTGAGCAGGTTCCTTGTCTTTGGACTTGGTGTGCTCTCCTGGGTCTGACCGTCCTCTTCTTTCCGAATTCTGTGGAAAAGATCGAGAGGGACGTGTATCAATACTTTGATATCTATCAGGTCTTTTTATATTATCCCTATTTCTAAGGTTATATCTTTTCTCAGAGGGCTCCCTCTGGGGAGACTGGCGTTCTCGAGTCGGAGTTCTTTCCCTCCGTCGAGGAGACCTTCCTCTGGACTGGAAAACTTTTTCCTTGGGAGTGGATTGTTTATTTCCATCCCAGCTCTTTTTAGGAGTATTTGAATTATTTTTAATAAATAATTTTTCAGGATTTTCGAGCAGTTGGGGCTTAACTGGTTTCCCACCCAAGCTGTCTCTACCTAATTCTTCATAGCATTTTTCTATGATTTTTGCAAGCTCAACAGGATCTTTTATATCTGTTTCCCTCAACTTCTGGCGAATCGCCACAGATGCTGCTTCTCCCTTTACATTGGCTAATAATATAGCCGTGACCTGCTTGAAGTCTTTCAGTAATTTCATACCTAGATTTAAAGCTGGTTCTGGACCGAATTCATTTTGAATCTGTTTTAGCACGTCTGGTATTACCGCCATAGACGGAACACCGTGTGTTTTTGTGTAAATGGAAGCAAAGACTGTACCCCAAGTGTCACAGTCCTCCACGTGTGGTGCGATTCCCATGGGAAGGCAGATGGTCAAGATTCTGTGTTTCTCAATAGGGGTAGTATCAGGAAATACTGCCTCTATTTGAGTGATTTTCTGGGCTAACCAGAAAGGAATTTGTTCCCGTTTTACGGGTGTTTTACCAAGACATGACTGTATGTTCTGTGGTGTAATTTTATTTGTGTTCCCCTGATGAGGGGTCAGCTGTGGTGTATTAACAGCTGGCTGGACTGTAGCAGTCCGTATTACATATTGGACTAATTGCCTATGTATTTTTATTAATGTGTTTAGCTGTGCTAACAGCTCTTCTCTAGACATTCTTATAATGTCAGGATGTGGTGTGTAGCTGGCTAGAACCGGCCACGTGGCTCCTGGTCTACCTAGTGGACCGAGCCTAGTTATGTGATCATTGTGTTTTAGGGCGCCATTAAACCAGAGCAGGTGCTCTTGAAATTTAAGTGGGATTTCAATCTCCTCAAAAGGAGCGTACTCTCCCGGAGGTTCCTCTATTTTGTAATAGTGAAACTCTTGTGTTATAGCGTTTACCGCTGGAAAGTTTATCCATGAATAGAATACCTCTGTCTGCCGATACTCGTGAGCCTCTATCACGAAAATTACTGTACCACCTTGAGGTGGCAGTCCGTTTTCTATAAGTTTTAAAGTTATAGATCTTCTTAACTGGACCGGGATGATAATAGCATCCGGGTCTGCCTGTAGGAGACTCGAGTCCTCCTCTATTAGTATGGAAGCCAGCCTAGCTGCTTCCCTTTCTTCTTCATTGTCTGACATTTAAAAAATGCAGGCTTTGCAGAGTAGGTCTCCAAGGAGACAAAGATTAGATGCACAATATTTTGGAACACTGTATCCTTCAACGTTGAATAAACCAGAGCTTTACATAGGAATCTCTTCCTACTAAGGTCGGGCGGATTTTAACCTTTCACCCACTCCAGACGTCTATTGGAGTATTTACGGGAGAAAGGGGTGTGAAATATGCACGACTGAGTTACTCTACAAGTCTTACGTTAGTTTATCGCCTTACCAAACGTTAGGGCGCCATGTAGTGTAGTTCCTAGTTTCCCACTAGGCCCTGCGCATTGGAATAACATAAACAGTAGTATCGACGTGGAACTGCTTATATTCCAGGCCTCCACTGACTATGCTAAACTTAATTGGGTTGTGTTACCAACTAGCTCAGAGGTCACTGGAAACTTTCTTCTCTGCATAGGAAGTGATCAGCTTCCTTGGCACAGACAAGAAGGGATTCAGCTTTCCAACAACCGTGCAACATGACAACTTTGCTCCTCAGATCAAGAGTCGATCTCTAGGGTCGTGTGAAACAATAGACACAGATTTCACTCAGTCAGTCTAGTGCAGTTTACTTTCACAGTATGTAGAGAATAGAGAGACGGGCGTTTATCAATAAAGGGTTAACATTTATTGAACAGTCTTTCTTCTCATACAAGAGAAATGTATTGCCACAATTGCAATAACTGTTATTATAAAAAGTACGTACAGTAAGATAAGAATAGCAAAATAGAACTGTAAAAGCATTGATATGGTTTCTTAGCCATACAATGGTTTAAAAGTAATAAAACATATATACAGTCATATATACATTAGGCTAACATACTCAACTGGTGCTTCTAACTAAGCCTACCCCAGTGTGCCTGACCTAAGCCTAACACGTGAGAAGGGGGAGTAAGTAAGTAGCTTAAGTTAAGTTGGTTTTGCCAAGGTTTGTTTCAAGAATTCTCGTCTAAGGGTTTAGTCAACACCATACCTCTGAATAGAATGATGGAGGATTGGTATCTCCTTCAGGGGTCTCTCTCGATATCCCAGTCACCTGCGAGGGTAAACCGGAAGCGCCGGGACTGGATTTCTCTGCACGAGAAAGGCAGCGGCTTCTCTCAGCGCGTCTGGAGGAAGGAGGGGTGACAGCGTCCGCGGGCAGCTGGGCTGGATGTCTTCGCAGAGGACGGCTGCACGGCTCCTCAAGCGTACTGCACCATAGGTCGCGCTGTAGCGGCGATAATGGTAATCAGTAGCTTCACCACCACAGGATAGCAGGCTGCAGCGACAGGCAACGCTCAACAGCAGTTAGCTTCGCTCTCACAGCTCACAGCTTTCGTATTGCTTAAGGCAACGTTGGTAATATTTATACCTGACAGGTGCCGGGTTTGACGCAAGTTTGCTGGACATAAGACGTCAATTGAAGATGTCACTAGGAAGTGGCAGCTATCAGTTGCTCATTAGAGTTCCATTACTAATCAAAACATAGCAAGCGGGGATTTCCAGGTTTGCTAAGTTTTTATCTTGTTGAAGAACTCGGAGTGTTATCTAAGAATATCAGATAGTGACTGCTGCTCTGTCATTGCACTAATTGGTCGCAAAGGAAGTAGCAGAGAGTCATGCTGGAATGTGGCTCTGTGGCTCTGCTCGTGTGAGGCCAGAGATGACTTTACAGAAAATCGCACTTGAACGGTTATGCCAATATAGGGAATAAATGGATTTATAGCCGAATAGGGGCATAAGGTCACAGTATCGATCAGGAACCTAGATAAGCACATGACAAGCTTTATTCGACATTTTGTCATAAAAGCATTCACCTAACCCTATACAATAAATACTACTTATAAAAATACTTCTAAAAATACATATTAAACATTTGATGTCGAATAAGACATAATAAAAAGTCATAAAATTACAATCACAATATTACAGTTTAAGAAACACATTTCATAGGTTAAAAAACGAACAGTTTGTCGCAATAAAACAGTTTATGGATATACATACTTCCATTATAATACAGTAGCCAATAATGATCGGGTACGAATTAGCCACGACCATGCCAGATACTTTGCTACACCAACCACATATAAAGTTGTACAATCAGATTCAAGTATCCTAAGGGCTTCAGCTTGGCTTCGGGTTCCCAACTTTAAGCATAGCGGTTTTAACCACTTACGTCTGGGGGCCAAATACAGTGGGCAACAAAACAAAAAATGAGAGATGTGCTCAATTTCCTCTTTACAATGGTGACAATGTTCATCCCATGTCTGGGACCAGTGCTTCTTAAATGCATTTAGAGGTAATGTGCCAATGCGAAATTGAAAATAAAGTTTTCTATCATACGGTTTTTCAATTAGGTCCCAAAAACATTCGTATGATGGATACACTTTTAAGTTTAAGAAGCGAGAAGTTAGGTTTACACTTGTACTGTCACTAAATATTGCAAGATATCTCATCTCCCAATAAAGATCTTTTAGCTTTTCCTTAGAGGGGAAGCAAGTTAGATCTTTGTTGTCCCATAGGTGGTCCAATTTCAGTTCTGTAAGTAGACCCCGCAACTCCCTTAGCCATGGGATAGTGTGGAAGCGATCGAATTTGATGACATCCATCAATGCTGCTGCATAGTGTGCTAGCTCTGGGGTTACCATAATTCGCCTCCAGTACAGGAGGGGCCGAAGCCTCGCTATATCCACAACGGATTTTCTGCCCAGGTCTAGTTTTAGCGGAATTATTGGGGTACTTTGGGGGACCATTGTGACCCCTCTTAGGAACCTGTTTTCTGCTCGGCCCAAATTAGTCAAATTTGAAAATCCCCATAATTCAGAACCATATAAACAAGCCCCCAGGACTTTCATAGAATAAATTTCCATGACACAATTCAGAGGCTTTGTCAAAGAGGTACGGTGTCTTAGTGAAATAGCACCTGATAGCTGTCTAAATTTTAGAAGGGTTGTAGTTATATGGTGATTCCAGCTCATGTTTTCTTGCAGAGTGATACCTAGGTATGAAAAAGAGTCCACTCTTTCTAGGGGTGTTCCTTTGTATTTTATTACACCCTTAAAGGAGGACTGTTGATTAAGGCACATGAATTTCGTTTTGGTAGTATTTAATTCTAGGCCCTTCTCATCACAATATACACCAAAGGCATCAACTACTTTTTGTAACCCACTAGGGGTGCGGGAAAGTAATAATGTATCGTCCGCAAACATGAGAACTGGTACACGGGAGCCGGCTATTACGGGGGCGTCACTAGCAATCTTCTCTAGATGTTCAACAATACCATTTATGTAAATGGAGAAGAGAGTTGGCGCTAGGACACACCCTTGTCGCACCCCACGTTCAACCGGGAAGGAATCGGTTACCTCTCCTTGCTTGCCCCATCGTATCTTTGCGAAATTGTTTTCATGTAGGCGAACAAGGAGTGTAAGCAACTCCTGTTTTATTCCTGCATCCGCTAAGGTCTGCCAAAGTTTTTCCCTGGGGACTAGGTCAAAAGCGGCTTTTAAATCTACAAAAACTGCATACAATGTCCCCTTCTTCAAGGTGACATTTCTCCAATAAATCGTTAGAAAATGGAGAACTTGGTCGATGCTACTGGTTAGGGGCCTGAACCCAGCTTGGTAATGTGACAGGATGTTATTTGCATCGATCCATTGCTGCAGTTTATTTTGAACTAGTCGACCCATTAACTTCTGAGCTGTGTCGATTAGACTAATGGGTCTATAATTTTTCGCCAGGGAACGGTCACCTTTTTTGTATATGGGAATTATTTCTGCTCCCTTCCAAGAAGCCGGCACTTCCCCTCCCATAGCCACTGCATTGGCCAACATTGTAAAGTAAGTACACCAGGACTTCCGGTCAGACAGAAAAATGTCAGCCGGAATGCCATCCATACCTGGAGCTTTCCCCCCTGCAATGCAGTCTAACACAACACTCACATCCCTCTCAGTAAATAGTGGTGCTTTGTAGTAAACTTGTGGAGGAAGGCTAACATTATTAAACATAGGATTACGGGCATACTGTGGTTGAAAGTAATCTATCCAACTGTTTTTTGCGACATTATTAACAGGCTGGGATGCTATGCCACCCTTTGCCCATTTAACTGAGGCCCAGAAGCGCTTTGAATCCTTGGAGGCACAAATCTCCTTGAGTTCTTGCCAACAATCCTCGTCCCAACGCTTTTTAGCCAATTTTAGAATCTGCCTATACTGGTTTCTCGCCAGTCTTACTGCTTCAGGTCTTCCTAGTCTTAATTCCTTTCCAAGGTTGTCTCGAGCTGCCCTGCAGCTCTTATCATACCACCCCCTTATTTCTTGTGGTTTCTTCATTTTACTTGTGGAGGTTTTTTTCCGGAAAAAACTTTGGATTTTGGTAAAAAGTATCACATGGGCAGCCATCATGTAGTCGATAAAATTTGTCTGTCCAAAATGGGACTTAATCTTAGCGACTTCACCCACTACTACTTCCTTTAGGGCCTCTATTTTGGCGAGATCTTCTAGGAGCATGTTCCACTTCAAGTAACGGGAGTTACTGGAACATACTAGGTCCTGTGTGACCATATGGTCCTCTCTAGGGTACTCAAATATGTCATGAAAAGTATGTAGTGTCAGGCACAGTGGATTGTGGTCACTTTCAATCTTAGCCTTCACTTCCATATCTTCTAGTTTATCCCAGAGCCTTACATCTAGAAGTATGTAATCTATCCTGCTGGCCGATCTACCATTATCAAAGGTATTTTTCCCCCTGGAATCTGACACTGTCCGGCCATTCGCTGCTCTAAGTCCTCTTGAGAGACAAAAACTTTTCAGTTGTATTGCTACCGTACTCCAAATCTTGATTACGGGGATATCTAGTTGGGGTATACCCCACTTGGTATCCTCATCTTCAGCCAGGACTTTATCCTCCTCGCCCAAGGGCTCGAAGGTAGTATTAAAATCCCCGCCTATTATTATATAAGAGGGGTCTGGTAGCTGTTCAATATTCATCTCAAGGCACGATAGGGTCTCTGATGGTTTACCCCTGGCTACTCCCCTTGCATACAAATTAAACAGGGCTAGTTGTTGACCATTTTGCCAGGTGAAATCAAGTGCCAAAATATCGTTAGAGGATATAGACTTTTGCTTTACCGAACAATTCAAGGTTTGGCGTACCCATATTAGCAGCCCCCCCGAGGGACGTCCCACTCTGTTGCTAATTGCCGGGACAAAGAAATTTAAATACCCTTGCCTAAAAATTGGTACAGTCGACCAAGTTTCTTGGAACATGATGATATCGTACTGATTAATGAAATCAGCCCAATCGGGAATATTTAACTTATTAGCTATTCCAGCTATGTTCCATGAAATGATTGACAATTTTGGTTTAGCCTGCTGAGAGTACGTCTGAACAGTGTCGGGGATGATTAATGATTCTGCAGGATCTACTCCTAATATTACATTTTTGTTCAATCCCGATAACAACTCAACTTCTTCCAATGGTTTTTCCTGTTCCACCTGGGCTCTATTTTGATCTTCCGGGCCGGAGGTACAAGGTTCCTCTGGGGCTAATAAAGATTCATCTAACATCGAGGACTTGTCACGGCCTTGGTCCGACCACATATTCAGGGTAACAGGAGAAACATATGCGAGTCAATCACACTCATTCAGATCCGTTAGCACAGAATATTGATTATCCAAAGTTAGCCCCCACTCACATGCTGGATTGGTTCTAGCCCTTCTATTTCCCACTACTGTCCATTTAGTTCTTAATATACTTGGTTTTGCTACTAGACCCCTTCTACTATAGAAGAAATCCAGTGTCAGTGGAACTATTTCAGCTGTCCTACGTTGTGGAGGGAGAATGTTCCGTAGGACATCGGGCAGAACATCGGGGCCCTTAAAATTCAGAACCACACAATCCCCTTGAAATTTCTTTGGTTTAGTACCTATCCACCTAACTCTTCTTGCTGTGAGCAGATCGTCTGATAATTTTTCCTTGCCCCAGGGGGATATATGCATGTTACTACTCAACCACTGTAGAGCCTTGTTTCTTAAGGAATCAGGTGACTCGATCTGACCAGTTTTCAGCAAGGGTGTGTTAGCTAGTACTAAAATGAGGGGCGAGGCTTCGACAATCAATTCAACTGGGGCAGATTCTGGGTTTGGTGTCTCAATAATGCCATTGCCCATTGATTGAGCTGCCTCAGAGGGTGGGTTCATATCGAATGCAATATCATTCCTAAGACTAGCGTGTTGAACCTGGTCTGAAGGGGCTTGTAGACCAGCATTCATAGTCACCCCTGATGATAATTTCCCCACAGACTCTATTTGGTCAATTTTTAAAGCAACTAGGTTTGGTAATTCACCCACCCCCTCGTTGGTTTTCCTTAGGAGAGACTCTAACTTGTTGACCTTGGTAACTTGTGAAGGGGAAGGTCTTGACCCCTTCGGTCAGTGGTCACCACTTTTAGGTGTGGCTAAAATTCGCACATCACCAACACAGCACTCCACTGAGTAAGAGAAGGAATACACATGTAAGATACCAGACGTTCCAGTTGGAGTGGCACTTTATTTTTCAATTAACAAACAAAGAGCTAAATGCATATCAATTCAAGCAACAATGTAGTTTTCTAAATATGACCCAGACTTCGCTCTGTCTGGTAAATATGCTGGATGACTAATGCTCAAAATATCTCAAAGTAATACTGGAATGAAATGTATTTAAAAAACATAAACACAGATGATCAAAGATTCTACACTACTGAATACAAGAATATAGAACCCAGCTGTCTATGGGCCAATCATCTGAGACAGGTCCATTGTCATAGATTGCACATTTCTATCAGAGCCCTGAATTATGTGGGCAGGCCAAAGAAGGCGCAAGAAGAATTAGCTAGGATATAACATCTTGCTACTAATTCAGTGTCTGGAAACAGCTGAGAGTGAGGCCAGTTACCTATGTTAAAAAGAGCCTGTCATACAGGAATATATCTATGAAGAGAGATAGCTGAAGGGTCAGAGATCTAGAGAGAGAGAGAGAGAGATGGGCTATCTGCCCTGGGAGATCCACAACCTGAGTGAGGCGCTGACGTCCCAAGTCAGATAGTCTTCGGCTAGCCGAGAGATCCTTCCACGCTCATGCAGCTGGGCACCCGCAGGAAAGGTCTGACCTCAGATTTGACGGTTGGGTCTTGTTATACCTCAAATTGAGGAACTAAGGTTCTCCGGTGACACTGGCCTACGCCTTGTTCTGTGCAGGCGGTTTGACCGCAAGTGTTCCAGGACACCGGAAGGACACCTGTACTGAACATTTTGTTTTGGACGCCTCTGAACAGTGAACATCTTGTTTTCTTTCCTAAAAAGGACAGGTTGTCATGTACATTTCTAAACTGTGACAGTTGGTCACGTACATTTCTAAAACAGAGACAGTTGGTTACGTACATTTCTTCATATCTGCACGTGCTGGACCTAATGATAGGAGCAGAGTATTGCCGAAGGTTGCTGTTTGAACTTGAGCAAGCTATGTTTCAAAAAAAATAATACTTTTAGCAATGTTTTCAGGAAGCTATACCACGTGTACCAGGGTAAGTGTGTGTGTGTGTGTGGGTGTTGGTCTAGGAGCTGACAGTGAAGCTAAACACTCTTTTGAAGGCCTATTTTCATCTTGTTTATTTTGGTGCACAAAAACGTGTGTTTGTAAGCCTGCATGCATAGTGGGCCCTGAGACCTTTATTTACTAATGGAGAAAGCTAGTTATTTTAGCATGTTTTCAGATTTTTATCACGCAGGGCCCACATCAGACCTTCATGTTACTAAGGCTGTCAGAACTCTCCTTTCTGGTGGTGTTAGATGGTAGAACGGGACCCTCCATCATCTGCCCCCTCTTGTTCATTTATGAACACACTCTTAAGTGAGTATTTTGATGAATTTTCTGCTAATGGTGGAATCCATGGCATGTCATTGACATAGCACTTAAAACTAGTTGGACGTGCAACATTTTCGTCTGACCTTAGTAGTTGGATATACTGTTGACCTGATTTGTTGAGCAGGCGCTCATACTGAGTAGCTGTAGTGTCGTTGCTCAGTGTGTCTCTACCTTGGGGAAGAGGTGGGGCTGATGGTACTCCAGAGTGTGTGTCAGGTGGTGCGGGATGTGTACTACATTGTCCTAACTCGATCATTTGTACCTGTTCTCCATTCCCGTCCCCAGGAGCCCGGTCTATGTCTTCATATTTTGGTGTCTGGTAAATCCCTGTCCTAGCATAATTCATCCCTACCGCTTTTGTACTCAATCTCTTGATACAGTGACTCCCCAGCTGAAAGGCACAACACAGAAAGACCATAATCCCGACTATAGGTATCATCAGCTTTAGAATAGCAGTTAGCCAGGAGGGCATCCAATCAAAGTCGAACCAGTCCGTTGGGATAATGTCTGCAGGGGCACCTCCTTCCTCGATCATTTCTTTTCCCAAGTTAGTCAACTCCTCAATGGCCCTTGATATGGATCCGTTGTCCTCGTCGTTTCCAGGTATGAAAGTGCAGCAGGATTTTCCTATTTGATGACACAGACCTCCATCTTTGGCCGTTAGCATGTCAAGGAAGTAACGATGTTCCAGAACCATTAGTCGTAATGGGCGCAGTTCTTCCCTTATTGCATTTAGGCCATCTCTGGTGCTATTTATTGCTTTCATGACCTCATAGCGGGTTACTTCCAGCCAACGGGCAGTAGCTTGAGTTTGAAACATTGGGAATGCCCCTCCGAAGAAAAGCTGGGCCTCGCTAAAGAGGCGGAACTCTTCTGGGACCTTACCACGGGCTTCTCCTGCAAAGTACTCTGCTGCTCGCCGGTGTCGATGGAGGAATGTCAGGTCACCTGTCATTGGATGTGACAGGATGTGGGAAGCATTTGATGCTGGTACGACCAGATGAATTTCATGCAAAGTTACCAAAGTACACAGTCCGAGCCACTGAGGAGGTAGTTGGGGATAGAGGTGCTCTCCGCAAGACCAGTAATAATCCATTAGAGTAGTGGTGCCGAACTGCATGTCGAAGCTGAAAATCGTGGAATTACAATCTGTGTTGTGCCCAACAGCCACCGAGCCATTTCCTATGAAACAAAGAGAAGGGTTTTTCAGTTTGAATCCTTTTTTATGTTCTGGCATTCCTTCCCCACTCCACGTGTACCTCCCGCTTTCCTCAGCCCATATTTGACCACACTTTTCCCCTTCGTTCCAGTCCGCCCAAGGGGGTCCCAAGGCTGCCGCCTTACACCAAAACCCTCCGGGGCTCTGCCACTTGTTGTTAAGGTAGACCTGCGCTAGGAGGCGTAGCATTGTCCTATCCTTGCATGGGCAGTGGTGTTGGCCCGGTGGGTGTGGGTGTTTATATGATAGATCACATCCTGTCCGGGGTGTGTTGTTTGTTACGTACCCACGTTTCCTAATGCCCTGTTCCTGCCAATCCATGTCCGGTACCCCTGTCCTTCGCATTTCTTTGAATTCCTCCCCGAGTTCAGCTAGGTCGGTGACAACCTTGTGCACAGTGTAAATGTAATCCCATGTAGTGGTGTTTACAAAGAGTACTTCCTTTCGGGCTGAAAGGACCCGAATCTGCCCTTTTATCCGGCAGAGGTACAAGTGAAGAAGGCATATGGCTATGTGCGGTGGAACTTCCTTGGGAAAAATCAGTCTGTCAGCCCCTACTGCATGGGGAATGTAGGAACATACGTAGCAAGACTCATTTGTTACTATTTTCCCAACTGCTGTCATGTCCCTGTACCAGGAGTTGTCTACCATAGAGGAGTGGACTGAATGGTCCCTTACTATTTGGGGTAGGCTGAGCATGGGCCCTAGGCCTTCTTGTATTTGCACGAGATGTTGGAATGTTTTTAGCGACATTCCTTTGGGCTTGTGTCTTGTGTCTATATGGGTGCCGGGGACAAACGGGGAGGGGATACGGGGTTTCGACTTTGTCATGTATGGGGGTATGGCGAAGGCAAATCTACGTGGTCTATGGTGGCGGGGAGGGTGTCGACGGGATGCTCGTTCTGTGGCGTTGGTAGCTGTATTCCAGGGACTAGTCCTTTCCTCTGGGCTACCGGGTGAGAGTTCAGGGTGCATACTAATGGACGTGCTGCTAGCAATGCTATTCTCCGGGAGCTCAGGACCTAGTGTGCTGTGTGGTGCTTTCTGCTGTTTGAGTGTGACCGCTGGTACAGTGGATGGAACAATAGGCAGTGAGGCACCTTGGCTGCTTCTATCACTATAACTTTTTACAGCAAGAAAAAAGATATACCAGTTGAATGTTGCTAGTGCCACTCCAACAATAATACAAAACATAAGAACAGTGAGTATACATAACTTTGCTTCATAGGCGCTATATTCGTGGACGTCTTCTTCTTCTTCTTCTTCAATGATGGATGGAACGGTGGATGGGAAGTCGTCGTCCTCATTCAGGGGGATCATGGCCATGTTGTTTCCCTCTTTTAGTCCATTGGCTGTTGCTGCGCAGGTGCAGGATCGAAGCGGACGTCTCTCCTGTGGATCCATGCTTTCCTTTCGCTTATCCGGATGGCAGTTGGAGAAGAGTCAATCACTTCAAAGGGTCCGTCGAACTTAGGATCTTTCCAACGCCTGACGTGCCTCCGGATGAAGACGAGAGTTCCAGGACGGATTGGTGGGAGCTCAGGATCGATGGGGCCCTTCTCCTTCCTTTTGGATACCTGGACAGAGAGGAACTGCGCAGCGCGGGTTAGTGTGCACAGGAAGTCATAAAGCTCAGCCTTAACAATCTCAGAGGATGACTCGCTATCAGTTTTGGGCCTGCTGGGAGGGACTGCTACATTTATGGATCGTCCGGTTACAAGTTGGTGGGGGGTGAGGTGGTGATCCGAGCTCGGGGAATTTCTTAATGAGAAGAGGGCCAGTGGGAGACAGTAGAGCCACTTTTTTCCAATGGTGGCGCTAATTTTGCTTATTTTAGTTTTGAGTAATCCATTGAGGCGCTCACAAATGCCATTGCTTTGGGGGTGGTAAGCGGATGTCAGCTTGTGTCTGATGCCTAGCATTGTGGTGAGAGAGGAGAAGATGGCGTTTGAAAAATGGCTTCCGTTATCAGTCCTGATGGCGGAAGGAATTCCAAATCGGGAGATGACGTCACGGAGCAGGAATGTGGCTGCTGCTTTGGCATCGCAGTGGACGCATGGTCCAGCTTCGATCCACCGTGAGAAGGGGCATACTACCACAATGAGATATCGGTAATTTTGGCACCGATCAATCATGTCGACATAGTCAAGGTGGAGTTCTTTGAATGGGCCAGAAGGTTTAGGAATAGTGGAGGCAACAGTTTTGAGAGTTGGGTTTGGGGAATACTGTTGGCAAATGATGCATTTGTTAACAAATAGCTGTATTAGTTCATAAGCATTGGGAATGAACCAGTCTGCTTGTAATGTGGTGGACATGTTATCTCGGGAGACATGTGCGGGAAGGTGAAGTTGATCTAACGCTACCTGCAGTAAGGCTTGTGGCATGACGGGTTTTCCGGACATGGTCTGTCTGTAAATAAAATCAGCAGGGTCCTGCTGTACTCCCCTCTTTTTCCATAACTCTTTCTCTTGTGGTGGTGCACTTTCTTGTATCTCTCTGAGATGCAATTGGGCAATGAAATCGTATTGTTGTATGTCATCGAGTGGGCAGGAAGCATTTGGATCAATAGTGTCCTTGGTGGTGTTTGTGTCGTTGTTGTCTGTGTGTGGTGTTAAGGGTACACTGTCTTCGTTTGTCTTTGTCTGTTCTGTTGGTGTTACCGCTTGGGCAAGTAAAATTGGGGTGTTGTGTGGGTCATGCTCAGTGAAAGGAAGGGGGGGTCTGGCTGCAGCTTTGGCTGCCCAGTCTGCCAGAGCGTTGCCTCTGGACACAAAGTCTTGTCCATTCGTGTGAGCAGCACATTTAACAACGGCTACCTCTGTTGGAAGTGACAGGGCTTCTATTAGTTCTTCCAACAACTGTTTGTGACATACTGGTGTTCCATCTGATTTGAGGAACCCGCGCCGTTTCCAGCGCAAGATGCTTGAGTGTGTCGTTGTTGTGACATATGCAGAGTCTGAGTATACAGTGATGCGGTCACCAGCCCCGTTGTTTAGAGCGGCAATTAGTGCCACTAGTTCAGCGGCTTGCGCGGAGTAGTGCGATGGCAATGTAATTTGTTGTACAATGTCTAGGGAGTCAGAGGACTCATGATGCTGAGCCCTAACCACTGCGGCTCCTGTGTATCTGATCCCTGTTTCTTGGTCTATTGTGGAGGACCCATCTACAAAATATACAGTGCTGTCTGGCAGGGGGTCCTCTTTTGCTGCTCCTGATTCATCGGGACAATATGTGGCACAGTCATGGGTGTCATCATCGGATGCGGCAATGGGATGGGCAAAGAATGTGGCTGGGTTGACTGTGTGACATTTGACAACCTTCAGGGTGGGCAATGACAGTATGACTTCATAACCTGACACTCTTTGTGTTGTCAATGTTGTTTTAGCTTTCTGAATTATGGCAAAGACAGCGTGCTCAGTGTACAGTGTCAAAGGGGATCCCATGACAATGGGTGTGCTTTTATCCACTGCGAAGGCTGCCGCAGCAAGAGCTTGCTCGCAGGGGTAATGACCTTTCATGACTGAATCTAGCATTCCGCTGAAGTAAGCAAGGGGCTTGTGGCCCATTGGGTATTTCTGAGTGAGGACGGCAGTCATGACCTGGCCATTGCAGTGGGTAAAGAGGTAGAATTCTTTTGTGTAGTCAGGTGTGCCTAACACTGGTGCGTTTGTTATTTCATCTTTGAGCTGTTTAAAGGATGCTGTCATTTCAGGTGTCCAGTCTATTTTGTTGCGTCTGTCTTTGGCTGCTTTAACTGCTTTCAACAAAGGGGCAGTTATTGTGGAAAAATCAAAGACCCACTGGCGGACATAGTTCACTAATCCTAGGAACTTTTGCATGTCTTTGACAGTTTGGGGCTCTGATGTCCCTTTGATGGCTTCAACTCTGTCTGGCGTGACCCGTCTCCCTGATGCTGATATTAACTGACCGAGGTATTGTACTTCTGTTTGGCAGTACTGGAGTTTGTTTTTGTCCACCTTGTAGCCTCTGTGAGCTAGTGTGGTGAGCAGAGAGACTGTATCAGTTCTGCACTGGGATTCTGTAGTGCTGCAGAGCAAAATGTCATCGACATACTGCAGTAAGGTACTGTGACATTGGAAGTTCGATAAGTCCTCTTTGACGACTCTGTTGAATACGCTCGGGGACTCACAGTACCCCTGAGGCAAACGCCGGTAAGTCATTTGCACCCCGCCGAATACGAAAGCCAATAGGTACTGACTGTCTGGGTGAAGGGGGACGCTGAAAAACGCATTTTTCAGGTCGATCACTGAAAAGTATTGTGCATTCGGGGGAACATTGGTGAGGATGACGGAAGGGTCTGGGACAATGGGAAATTCTGGTACCACTATGTTGTTAATTGAGCGCAAATCATGAACTAGACGCCACTGATTGGTCTTGCCCTTGCGCACAGGAAAAAGACAGGTGTTAACTGGAGATACACATGGGTATATGACTCCTTGATCCAGCAGGGCTTGTATTGTTGGGGCAATGCCTTCCTCTGCTTCCTTGGAAAGTGGGTACTGTTTTATTCTGGGTAGGATCGCGCCTTGTTTCAGTGTTATCTTAAAGGGAGTAGCAGAACGGATGAGGCCCACATCATTAGGACCGGTGGTCCACAGGTGTGGCGGGACTTGGGCTAAGTCAGCTTCACGCACTGAGTTATATTTCTGCGGGGCAGTGGGTGTTCTTTTTTCCACTGTCGCTGACAGAGGTACCTCATACTCGTAGACAATCTCTGTTATTGGATAGTTGTCAGGATCACCAAAGAGCTGTTCATCTGTAATGTCCCTCACTTGGTGTCCGGGTTCAATGAAAATCACACAGGCCCATGAGCGCATATTGTCGTCTCCTGCTATGAATGCCCCGTATGTAGGTGTAATGTGAAGAGCACGTATGCCTAGGATCATGCTGTTGTCCCATATCTGAAAGTGCTGGGACTCCGGACGAAAGAGAAATTCCTTCGGGAGCTGGACAGTGCGCTGGTGCAGTTCAGGTGTGTTGGCTACAATGATGTGTACCGCAGTGGAGAATGCTTGTTCATCCACAGGGCGAGCCCTCATTTGATCTGTCAGGGAAGATTGAGCAGTGAGTGCCATCATTCTTGCTAAGGGTGTGCCTGGTATTGAGCAAACCATTGTTCCGTTCTCATGGAAGTGAATAGTCATGTTCAGTTTAGCCATTAGGTCTCTCCCTAATAGATTGACTGGAGAGTGTGGTGAATAAAGCAGTTGTTGCTCCAGCACCCGGTCTCCTATTTGCAGAGGTACTGGCTTTGTAAAGGGGACCCTTGCTATTGCCCCAGAGAATCCCTGTGTGTCCGCTACTTGATCAGAAATAGGCAGGTGTCCGCCTGTAATGCAGGAGTACGTGGCGCCTGTGTCAATGAGGAAGCTATATGTTTTGTTATTTATCGTGACCAGGACGGTGGGGTCATCTTCACCGCTCATGATGCATGATAAAACTGGGCACACAAGAGTTGTCTGTGGGCTGTCCTAGCGTGAGTATTGCTGGATGGTGCCTTGTGCAAATGGGTTATTGGAAGTGACTACCACACCACCGGGTGGTGGGGCAGCTTGGGCTTGGGGCATCACTTGGTATGAGGGTGACTGCTGCTGCAGTTGCACGGGAACTTGCATCATTGTGGATTGCTGTTGAGCTTGGGTCATTACAGGTGTCTGGAGCTGTGCTAGCTGCATATTCTGCTGTGGTGCTTGTTGGGCATAAGCATACACCATCTGGGGTGCCTGAGCATACATTTGTTGTTGTGGTTGGAACTGCAGGGGTGCTTGCTGGGCGGGACCCATAACTTGTTGGCCTTGGTCTCGAATCCTAGAGCGACACTCTTTTTGCAGGTGTCCCACCTTGTGACAATAGAAGCATGTACGTTGGCCTGACTGTAGTTGGCCCCTTTGCTGTCCATTGCCCCTTCCCTGCATCCCGGTATTTCTATTGTTGTTGTAATACTGATGTTGGTCATTACTGTAGGCCGGTTGTGGTGCCAGATACTGCACTGGGGGCTGTTGTTGGATGTACTGCACTGTGGGCTGCTGCTGGGCTTGCACATACTGTACTGTCTGTTGTGGCGGAGTCTGCACATACTGTATGGCTGGCTGTGGTGAAGTCTGTACATACTGTATGGCTGGTTGTGTTTGCGGCGGCTGCGCTTGCGCATATTGCACGGCAGGCTGCTGCACTTGCTGCGGAGTGGGCTGGGGATTGTTGGCGAGGACATTTCGAGCGTCCTGTGGAAAGGTGGTGACAGCTGTCATTTGGCTGACTGGTGCCGCCAGCATGAGAGTGTCCACTGTATCTTTTTTCCTATTAAGCTTCTGCTGTACTAGCTTTGCAGCTGCATTTTCAATGGCTAGTTGTCTACTTTTTTCCTGCTCTATTTTCTTTTTGCAGAAATGTATGATGTGGTCCTGTATCTCAGGCCATGGTTTTGCTTCCATGGCTACCACCCCATCTAATTTTTCCTGCACGTCGTCTGGCAGTCCCCTCTTAACCATGTGGTAAAAGAGCCTGCTGTTTCCTCCAGTCGTATTCCAGGAGTCGCCTAGCTCCTGATGCCATTTTTCTTTCATTCTGGAAATGAAATTAGTAGGGTCCTCATTTGTTTGCATGGTCAGAGACATGAGAGACCCAATGTCGGGAACATCAGGGTATTTTAATTTCAACTTAGTCCAGACTGCCGCTCTTATTTTATCAAATGGTTCCCCATCATATTTTGTCTCGTTCATTGTTATTAATCCTCTACTGATACTTGTGAAAATTTCTTCTGCTTCCCCTCCCATGATGGATATAAGCAAACTTTTCATGTCTCCAATCCCTGGTTTGGTGCCTGTGGTATTCTTCTCTAGGGCCACTATCCATTTGCTGGCACCCTCTGTGAGGGGTGGAAGGTTCTTTTTAATGGCTTCCTTCTCTGCATAGGACCAGCAATTGTATATCGCGGGGGCCCCTGGTGTTTTGTATATTAGCGGCATCTGGCGACTAATCCCTACACCTGGATACTTTGGTCTTGTGGTGTCATATCTTATTGCATATTTCTGCCAAATTTCAAGACTGGCTCGCATATAGTCGTAGTCCCAGTCTTCATCCCCTACACCCTCCAGGATACATTCTACAGCTGTGGCCATGTGCTGTGGTTCGAAAGACCCTTCCCTTGGCCAGGGGATCATCTGTGGGGCTAGGGACTCTGTCCATCCAGCCAGATTGTCTGTGAAGGGGATGACAGCGAAGTCTGAATTCTCGCCTATCTCCACTATTTGGTTGGGGGTAAGGTCCTTGTCCCGCAGGGCACAAGGCCTGCTGAGGAACATGCCATTGCCTGTTCTAGCTCGAGTGTTTCGCATGGAGGCAGTGCCGGTGACTTGGTATTTGATGGGAGCGTCATTGCCAGGGGCATCGTATGCGATGTCCTCTGGGCGTCCGTGTGTTCCGAACACAGTTAGTCTTTCTACCTCTGTTGTCCTTTTCTTCTTTTTCCTCACTGGGTCCCTTGTGTTTGATAATTCCTGATTATCAAGGAATGGGTTTATGGGATGTTCTGTCTGATTGTCAAAGAATGGGTTTGTTGGTTGTTCTGTCAAGCTTGGGGCGCGTGATGGGCTGAGGGAGTTTCTCATGGCTGTGGCGGATAGTTGAGCAAACGGGTCCGCTACGGGCGTGAGATGCCGAGATGGTGGGTCAGGGAGTGTGAAATGAATCAGTGCCGACCCAGTGGGAGTGCGTGTGCGGTCAGGTGCAGTAGTCTGGTGGCTCTGGGAGGGGGACTCATGGTACTGTACTCCGGGTAGTCTTTCATAATTTCCCATGTCCCGAGAGGGCCCCGCTTTTTGCATAGACGTGGACGGGAAAGGTAGTGTCTGTTGTTGACCGTGGCCTGGGTCCCTAGTCCCTTCAGCACCTCCAAAGGGATCTGCCTGTGATGTTTGCTGGGTGGGTGACGTGTTGGGGTGAGTGATTCTGAGAGTCTCAGATAGCCTGTCGCTGATGTGTTCTAGCTTACATGACGCGCGTCGCATTAGCCGCATTAGGTCGTCATGGTCAGGGTCGTGTGGTACTTCACTGCTGATCATGTCTGCTCGGGTATCCCCGTTGGGACTGCACCCTAGGCTTTTATTGTGTTCTGTGGCCAGTCTCCAGTTGTCATAATGGACCAACTCAGGTGCCTGCGGGCCCTGTGTCTCCCTTTCCTTATTGTGCTGGTGAACAGAGGCGAATGTTGTCAACTGTTCGGCTGCCTTTGTGCCGCAAAATGGCATATTATTTTGCGGAGTGGGATTTTGCTCCTGGGGGAGTGGAGCATTGGCCTCGCGGAGGCTATTGGGATCATGGTAGTGCGGGAGTGCATGGCGAGAGGAGTGGTGTGATGACGCGTGTGAATTATTTGATGAGGCGATGGACCTACAGTCCGCATTTTCCTCCTCCTCTTCACCAGGTAGGGCTGGAATGAAGGTGGGGTTCAGTTGTAGTGAAAACTGCGCACTTATTTGTCCTGGCAACCCTGGCACTGTGGCGTGCAGTGTTGGGCTGCCACCGGCGGCAGGGGTTACGTGGAGGGGACTGACTGGGGCTTGCATTGCGACGGGTGTGGTAGTTAGACCTGTGACGGGGAGCAGTTGGCCACTGCTGGTGCCGGGTGGCGGCGATGAGGCATTACTACTTTCACCATCAGGCTGAGGACATTCGGGTGTGGGAAAAAGGTCACCTGGGAGTTGACCGTACCCGACAGTTGGTAGGTCATTAGTTGTGGTCTGTAAATCTAGTTCTTTGTTCTTTGCTGATCCTAGGGCAGGGTACATGCCATTGGCCTGATATGGTGGGGGCGCAGAAGGTGCAGTGGGCAGGGTGGCAGGATGCTCTTGCGTGTTTTCTTTAAAAATACGCCAGAGAGCTAAGGTTTCTTTCCTTTTTTGTAATTTGGCTCCAGAATATTTGGTGTTTAGGAACGTGGTGGCGTGCTCGAGAATATTTGCGTCAAAGGAACCTTCAGAGGGCCACGGATAATCCATAGTTTTTGTTAATTTGTGAAGCTCCCTACAGTGTTTGAGTATGCGTTTTTCTTGGGCACTGAAAGTTTTCAGGACATGTTGGAGTGGTGTTGCCATGACAAGATATTTGTGGACCGGCAAGGCAGGGGTTTTAATGCGGGGTGTTGGCCACGCTTCTCTAGAGATTGGGCACGAGTTCTTCTGCTACTCCTGCTAGGGCGTGGTCATAAACCTCTTTTTGCAACTGCCTATTTTGTGTGGGGGTGCACCCAGGGAACTGGAGCTGGCCGCCAAAGCAGGCGTCTGCTATCTGAGACTGGAGTGGGTGTCTGGGGAAGAATCCTGACAGGATTGCTGGTCCTCCCAAATTTGCAAGATGCACAATAAAATATATATGATAGCCGTACGGTGTTTTATACACGGTGGGATCCTGTATCCTATTCATGAGGTTACTTAGTGCCTATATGGTTGCTGCAAACCTGTGTGGGATACCGTCTGATGTATATATGAGAAACTGAGCAACCCTGCCTGGTTGTGTTTTCGCCTAGATGTTGTGAGGGCTGGGGTCTGTGGGCTGTGAAGTTTGTGCAGGACTAGAGTTGTGAGGAGGCAGGTCTCTGATGAGTTCTTCTCCTACTTCAGTACAGACGATGTGGTAGAGTATGAATCTTAAATCTATTTCGTCAGGTCCCCTGTATTTTCCCTCTGGGGAGAAATCAGGGAATTCAAGATTGTGACGGGCAAAGGCGTCGCGAATTTTGCTTTGCAGTGGGTTCCGTGGCCAGGAGGACTCGAATACAGTGGGAAGTTCTAGGCCTGGGGATAGTAGGCGGATCCTTATGTAGATCCACTCTGGAGTTCTATGCACTGACGTGCCAAATATTCGTTTATCGTAAACTGCCTGAAGAGCCTGCATGGGGTTAGCTTCCTGTGATTTGATAGGCAGGTGATGCAGAGGTGTAGTGAGTGCTGCTGTGATCCTTTAGTTATGGGGGCGGTGGTGCGTGGAACTGTTTGTGTGGGAGAGCCTTTACTTCAGGCTCGGCGGGGCGTGAAAATGCTGGTGCGAGAGATAGAGTGACTTGACGAGGGTATGCGTAATCGATATTGAGTGCCCGAAATATAGAGAGGAGAACAGTGCTACTGAGGGGTGTGACGTGGACGAAACAAGAGGGATGTCCGTCAGAAATGCCTACAACGTTATTGTTTATCAGGAATATGGTGATATGATCAGTGGTATGATCACACATTCCCTTATGTGAAAAGTTGGAGCAGTGTGATGGATTCTGCAGGTGTAGCAGAGTGTGGGATCCACAGTAAGTTATGACTAATCGGACAGTAGTGCTCTCAGAAGAGGTGATGTATCTTCTTGGAACTGTGGGTGATAGGAGTAGGAGTTGGAGGCGGATGGCGGGGGCAAGTCTGGAGCGGTCTCTGCTGGCGATGGGATGCACACTATTTCAGATGCAGCACCTAATTGTATGGAGCCAACAGAAGGCTCGTCGTCAGTGATGAGAATGGGTGAGGCAGCAGGGTAATTTGGGTATTCTAGGTATTCCAGGGGAAGAGAGTGGGGGACAGACAGGGTGCAAGAGTCAGAGGCGTGTTCTGTATATAGTAGCTGAGGGGCCGTAGTGTCAGGAGATGGTGGGGTAAGAGACAAGGCTGGGAGGCTATCCAGAGATTGGGCTGAGATGTTAAGCTGGGTGCCTGGCGTAAAATCAGCGCCGAGAAGTGTCCAGGCGGCTGCTAGTATGGTGCGGTGGCCGTCAGTAAGGAGAGTGAATTCGTTAGTAGCAGAGTTGTGGATGATGTCAGGTGTATCGTGAAAGAACTGAATAGTAAAATGTTGAATAGGTGGTGGGGTGCTGGACATTACGAAAAGAAGGTGTATGGCATGTCAGGTGTAGGCGAGGGATGTAGGGAGGTAGGGGAGGATGAATGACTTATTCCCTCCTGTTGGCAATCAATTGTGAAGCAAATGATTGGCACAATAATGGGCAATGAGGCGTGCGAGGAATGGGGTATTAATAAGGCGTGTGGTACACTGTACGTAGGTTAGGGACAAGGCAGATAGATGAGTAAGGGAACAATGGGTCACAGGGAAGGGAGTTGGTGTTGTAGTCACAAAGCACAGCTGCTACTTACACAAAGCACATGCATGCAAGAGCACATGTGACATAGAGCAGGGCAAATGAACAAAACATGAAATTGAGAAGGTCAATAATCAACACAGTACATAATCAACAACATGATGACAGAACAATAAATACTGATGACATACAGAGGATGCATCCTGAAGTTATAATGATGTAGACGAACAGATGAATCATCGAGATATAAAAGAACGATGTGGATATTAAATGTCAGAACTTGAAGATCAGATCAAATGAGCAATATATGAAAGAAAAGAAAGATGTAGAAAATAAATTTCACTACTTGAGGACCAAAGCAAAGATGAAGACATGAAAGTCACTTAAAGATCAAGACATGAAATGTCACTTTTTTTGACAATGTGATCAACGACCTGAAGATATCCACGGGCTGGGCATGAAATTCCAGTAATGGAAGAACAGAGATGGAATAAGGCAGAACTTTGAAATTCCAGTAATGGAAGAACAGAGATGGAATAAGGCAGAACATGGAAGAAGAGAGAACAGAGATGTCAGAAGTACCAATGGTGGCAAAGGAAGGAGTGGAGTATTTAGTGAGCGAAAGAATGAACGTCAGCAATGTAGAGATGCAATAGCAGGAGAGCGAGAGAGAGACAGTGTAAAGCAATGACAGCAGCAATGTTAAATGGTACGAGGAGGGAGGGAAAGAGGGAGGGAGGAAAAGAACAGGGTGCCGTGAATGAAAGAGGTAGGTATGGATAGGGAGAGAGGGGAGTGTTGAAGTGGCAGTGAGAAAAAAAAAAAAATGAAGGAGGAACATGGGAGAGGAAAAAGAGGAGCGAGAGAATATGTATAGAGTTAAATGTTAAGGAAGGGTGGGGGCTCGGGGGAGCTGTGAGGCAGAGTGGCACTGCTGCGCCAGGGGAGGAAGTGAGTCCGCGATGAGCGGAATGAACCACAGATGGCACAGAGCAGTTCCTCTTGCCGCTGGTGTGAAAGGCAGGAAGTCCGTGGGCGTTGGCTGGGGCGCTGGGTCCGTGGGCGTTGGCTGGGTGGCCGTAGGAGCAACAGGGAAATGTACAGTAATACAGCCAGACCGTGTAAAAATAGGTCCGGAGGAAAGTAAAGCGAAGGCAGAGGCCGCATTGAGGAGGGGTGGACAGTAAGGCTGAGAAGTGGAGTGAAGGGAGGGGTGGGTGGGGGATTCGAAGGCGGTGAAAAAAAGCAGAAGTAGAAAGGGCACGGTATGTAGTGAATTGAAATGGGAGGAAAGAGAAATTATTTATGGCATGACGATGAAAAAAAAGAAAGAAGACAGTGTAGTATTTTAGCAAAGTAGTGAAGGGAAGTAGCCAATGGTAAAGGCAGGTGGCAAGGATGCCAGAGTGTGAAAGTCAGAGTCAAACGACCCCCAGTGGAGCACCTAGAACCTCCGACCCTGGATAATTCCAGGGGACACCCAGCTCCCAAGACTCGACTTGGAAGAGGGATCAGAAACCTGCCCACAGAAAAGGGGCAGGGTGGGTCTCAAACCCGAGTCAGGACCTGTAATGTCCGGACCACACCCAGCTCACAGACTGAAACTGTCGAGAGGGATCATAAACCTGGGGGTAGTTGACAGCAAAGAAGTAACCACAGAGGCGCTCTCCTCGGCCTGGAACCGACGGAGAGAGAATTGTCTGACACCGACAAACCACAAACCACAACAGCAATTGTTAAGAACAGATACGTGAGAGAAAAATGAGGCGCGGAACCATTGACATGAAAATCGTAATGACAAGTTGAAAAATGTGACCACTGAGGGGCACAGAGGGTTCTTGGATCGTGACCATGTGCAATTCTGTGGGGGGGGGGTCAGGAGTCTAGCCCAGAACGAGGCACAGGGCCCGCACGCAGCCAAGTAACCAACACCGGGACTCAAGGGGAAAAAATAAAACGTTCCTTGACTCACCAATGGTAGGCAAGAGGCTGCGGTGGGGACACCCAATGCAGTTCGTGGAAGACCACCGAATTCCTCCTCAGAATGGATCAGGCAGGTACGATGAAGACGTTGGGCGTCACGTGTGAAGGGGAAGGTCTTGACCCCTTCGGTCAGTGGTCACCACTTTTAGGTGTGGCTAAAATTCGCACATCACCAACACAGCACTCCACTGAGTAAGAGAAGGAATACACATGTAAGATACCAGACGTTCCAGTTGGAGTGGCACTTTATTTTTCAATTAACAAACAAAGAGCTAAATGCATATCAATTCAAGCAACAATGTAGTTTTCTAAATATGACCCAGACTTCGCTCTGTCTGGTAAATATGCTGGATGACTAATGCTCAAAATATCTCAAAGTAATACTGGAATGAAATGTATTTAAAAAACATAAACACAGATGATCAAAGATTCTACACTACTGAATACAAGAATATAGAACCCAGCTGTCTATGGGCCAATCATCTGAGACAGGTCCATTGTCATAGATTGCACATTTCTATCAGAGCCCTGAATTATGTGGGCAGGCCAAAGAAGGCGCAAGAAGAATTAGCTAGGATATAACATCTTGCTACTAATTCAGTGTCTGGAAACAGCTGAGAGTGAGGCCAGTTACCTATGTTAAAAAGAGCCTGTCATACAGGAATATATCTATGAAGAGAGATAGCTGAAGGGTCAGAGATCTAGAGAGAGAGAGAGAGAGATGGGCTATCTGCCCTGGGAGATCCACAACCTGAGTGAGGCGCTGACGTCCCAAGTCAGATAGTCTTCGGCTAGCCGAGAGATCCTTCCACGCTCATGCAGCTGGGCACCCGCAGGAAAGGTCTGACCTCAGATTTGACGGTTGGGTCTTGTTATACCTCAAATTGAGGAACTAAGGTTCTCCGGTGACACTGGCCTACGCCTTGTTCTGTGCAGGCGGTTTGACCGCAAGTGTTCCAGGACACCGGAAGGACACCTGTACTGAACATTTTGTTTTGGACGCCTCTGAACAGTGAACATCTTGTTTTCTTTCCTAAAAAGGACAGGTTGTCATGTACATTTCTAAACTGTGACAGTTGGTCACGTACATTTCTAAAACAGAGACAGTTGGTTACGTACATTTCTTCATATCTGCACGTGCTGGACCTAATGATAGGAGCAGAGTATTGCCGAAGGTTGCTGTTTGAACTTGAGCAAGCTATGTTTCAAAAGAAATAATACTTTTAGCAATGTTTTCAGGAAGCTATACCACGTGTACCAGGGTAAGTGTGTGTGTGTGTGTGGGTGTTGGTCTAGGAGCTGACAGTGAAGCTAAACACTCTTTTGAAGGCCTATTTTCATCTTGTTTATTTTGGTGCACAAAAACGTGTGTTTGTAAGCCTGCATGCATAGTGGGCCCTGAGACCTTTATTTACTAATGGAGAAAGCTAGTTATTTTAGCATGTTTTCAGATTTTTATCACGCAGGGCCCACATCAGACCTTCATGTTACTAAGGCTGTCAGAACTCTCCTTTCTGGTGGTGTTAGATGGTAGAACGGGACCCTCCATCAAACTAATTGGTCAACCTTCGATATGAGGGGTTTCATTAAACCTAGTAGTTTGGACTCTAGTGTGCCCATTAGCTTAATTAAAAGGGTATCCTCCCCTTCTTCAGTTTCATAGACCTCCTCCCTTATCTCATCCTCTTTCTTTCTTTTTGCTCGTCTAGGTGGGGTTACGGGTTTGTTTTTAGAAGAGCGTAAGCCACCTCTTCTAGGTGGCGCCTTAGTAATCCCTTTTTTTGCTCTTGGAGCGGGGACAGGTGTTAGGGTGGTGTTAGATTCTATGACTTCCTCCTCAATTGTCACAGATTTGTCTTGGTCATCTAAATTGATAAGGTCTGTGAAGGGATCAGATTGGTGGTCCGTAGAAGTCATTGAACCGTTAATTTCTAGGTGCTCAATTAGGACTTCGCTATGGTCGGAGACAATAAGATCATCAGTTATAGGCTGGGATACCCCTGGTTGATTGATTTGGGCACAAGGTGGCGAGTCCCCCATACCCAGGGAGGTCCTCCGGTTATTATTAATTTTAGTCACTACCTGGACTAAGTAGTTATGCATGGTATTAGCCGGAGTGACAGGCGTTTTTTGTTTAGACATGATAAGCAACCAACGTTTTACAACAATAAGGCCCTAGCACTGATTAACTAACAATAGGCCAGCCACACAGTAGATGTACAATTGATTTACCTTGCTACTAGTCAATTTTAGAGTGTGGAAGTAAGAGGGTAGGTCCAGTCCAGTCTCTCTCGGTCTCGAACGGGCTAAAACGGGCCCGCCCTTGGCCCGGGCTTCGCCCGGCGTCCCGCTCGCGTCCCGCGAGACGGGGGTGATGCGCTATTTGAGCGCCTCCTGGCGCGCTGCTGACGCTGGTGACGCGGCGTGCGCCGCTGAGCCTTCTGGGAAATGGAGTTCCCTCGACCGCGCTCCTCTCGGTCACCACTAGCTCCCAGATGGCAGTGGAGTTGGGCAACACGAGGCGGGAGGCGGGAGGGCGAGGCAACAAACAGCGAGGACTTTCTCCTGGGCTTCTGAGACTCCAAGGACACAGTAGCGTTTTCGGCAGTAAGGATTCCCCCCTCGACCGGGGTGATGCGCTATTTGAGCGCCTCCTGGCGCGCTGCTGACGCTGGTGACGCGGCGTGCGCCGCTGAGCCTTCTGGGAAATGGAGTTCCCTCGACCGCGCTCCTCTCGGTCACCACTAGCTCCCAGATGGCAGTGGAGTCGGGCAACACGAGGCGGGAGGCGGGAGGGCGAGGCAACAAACAGCGAGGACTTTCTCCTGGGCTTCTGAGACTCCAAGGACACAGTAGCGTTTTCGGCAGTAAAGCTCAAAAGCTTCAATTTTGACCAATTTCAGGCACATAAATGACTTTAAACACACTTATTTTAGTTGAAAAAGTCATATTTCACATCCAACAGTCGTTTGGAGTCAAAAGATTAAATGTTAAAATTTCATCGATATGGAACATTTTGGGGACGTTCGACAGGTCCGGAGTCATCGTTTTTCATCAGAAAATTATTTTTTCGGACTGTACCAAAAATGATTCAAAATGTCAAATGGATTGTGCCTCATGTTGAATAACCACTTTTTAACCCCTCAGAGTGACCAAAATTGCCATTTTTACAGAGTTTTGCTTACTCAAAAGCTTCAATTTTGACCAATTTCAGGCACATAAATGACTTTAAACACACTTATTTTAGTTGAAAAAGTCATAATTCACATCCAACAGTCGTTTGGAGTCAAAAGATTAAATGTTAAAATTTCATCGCTATGGACCATTTTGGGGACGTTCGACAGGTCCGGAGTCATCGTTTTTCATCAGAAAATAAATTTTTCGGACTATACCAAAAATGATTCAAAATGTCAAATGGATCGTGCCTCATGTTGAATAACAACTTTTTAACCCCTCAGAGTGACCAAAATTGCCATTTTTACAGAGTTTTGCTTACTCAAAAGCTTCAATTTTGACCTATTTCAGGCACATAAATGACTTTAAACACACTTATTTTAGTTGAAAAAGTCATAATTCACATCCAACAGTCGTTTGGAGTCAAAAGATTAAATGTTAAAATTTCATCGATATGGACCATTTTGGGGACGTTCGACAGGTCCGGAGTCATCGTTTTTCATCAGAAAATGAATTTTTCGGACTGTACCAAAAATGATTCAAAATGTCAAATGGATCGTGCCTCATGTTGAATAACAACTTTTTAACCCCTCAGAGTGACCAAAATTGCCATTTTTACAGAGTTTTGCTTACTCAAAAGCTTCAATTTTGACCAATTTCAGGCACATAAATGACTTTAAACACGCTTATTTTAGTTGAAAAAGTCATAATTCACATCCAACAGTCGTTTGGAGTCAAAAGATTAAATGTTAAAATTTCATCGATATGGAACATTTTGGGGACGTTCGACAGGTCCGAAATCATCGTTTTTCATCAGAAAATAAATTTTTCGGACTACACCAAAAATGATTCAAAATGTCAAATGGATCGTGCCTCATGTTGAATAACAACTTTTTAACCCCTCAGAGTGACCAAAATTGCCATTTTTACAGAGTTTTGCTTACTCAAAAGCTTCAATTTTGACCAATTTCAGGCACATAAATGACTTTAAACACACTTATTTTAGTTGAAAAAGTCATAATTCACATCCAACAGTCGTTTGGAGTCAAAAGATTAAATGTTAAAATTTCATCGATATGGACCATTTTGGGGACGTTCGACAGGTCCGGAGTCATCGTTTTTCATCAGAAAATTAATTTTTCGGACTGTACAAAAAATGATTCAAAATGTCAAATGGATTGTGCCTCATGTTGAATAACCACTTTTTAACCCCTCAGAGTGACCAAAATTGCCATTTTTACAGAGTTTTGCTTACTCAAAAGCTTCAATTTTGACCTATTTCAGGCACATAAATGACTTTAAACACACTTATTTTAGTTGAAAAAGTCATAATTCACATCCAACAGTCGTTTGGAGTCAAAAGAATAAATGTTAAAATTTCATCGATATGGAACATTTTGGGGACGTTCGACAGGTCCGGAGTCATCGTTTTTCATCAGAAAATTATTTTTTCGGACTGTACCAAAAATGATTCAAAATGTCAAATGGATTGTGCCTCATGTTGAATAACCACTTTTTAACCCATCAGAGTGACCAAAATTGCCATTTTTACAGAGTTTTGCTTACTCAAAAGCTTCAATTTTGACCAATTTCAGGCACATAAATGACTTTAAACACACTTATTTTAGTTGAAAAAGTCATAATTCACATCCAACAGTCGTTTGGAGTCAAAAGATTAAATGTTAAAATTTCATCGCTATGGACCATTTTGGGGACGTTCGACAGGTCCGGAGTCATCGTTTTTCATCAGAAAATGAATTTTTCAGACTATACCAAAAATGATTCAAAATGTCAAATGGATCGTGCCTCATGTTGAATAACAACTTTTTAACCCCTCAGAGTGACCAAAATTGCCATTTTTACAGAGTTTTGCTTACTCAAAAGCTTCAATTTTGACCAATTTCAGGCACATAAATGACTTTAAACACACTTATTTTAGTTGAAAAAGTCATAATTCACCTCCAACAGTCGTTTGGAGTCAAAAGATTAAATGTTAAAATTTCATCGATATGGAACATTTTGGGGACGTTCGACAGGTCCGGAGTCATCGTTTTTCATCAGAAAATTATTTTTTCGGACTGTACCAAAAATGATTCAAAATGTCAAATGGATTGTGCCTCATGTTGAATAACCACTTTTTAACCCCTCAGATGACCAAAATTGCCATTTTTACAGAGTTTTGCTTACTCAAAAGCTTCAATTTTGACCAATTTCAGGCACATAAATGACTTTAAACACACTTATTTTAGTTGAAAAAGTCATAATTCACATCCAACAGTCGTTTGGAGACTGTACCAAAAATGATTCAAAATGTCAAATGGATTGTGCCTCATGTTGAATAACCACTTTTTAACCCCTCAGAGTGACCAAAATTGCCATTTTTACAGAGTTTTGCTTACTCAAAAGCTTCAATTTTGACCAATTTCAGGCACATAAATGACTTTAAACACACTTATTTTAGTTGAAAAAGTCATAATTCACATCCAACAGTCGTTTGGAGTCAAAAGATTAAATGTTAAAATTTCATCGATATGGACCATTTTGGGGACGTTCGACAGGTCCGGAGTCATCGTTTTTCATCAGAAAATGAATTTTTCGGACTGTACCAAAAATGATTCAAAATGTCAAATGGATCGTGCCTCATGTTGAATAACAACTTTTTAACCCCTCAGAGTGACCAAAATTGCCATTTTTACAGAGTTTTGCTTACTCAAAAGCTTCAATTTTGACCAATTTCAGGCACATAAATGACTTTAAACACACTTATTTTAGTTGAAAAAGTCATATTTCACATCCAACAGTCGTTTGGAGTCAAAAGATTAAATGTTAAAATTTCATCGATATGGAACATTTTGGGGACGTTCGACAGGTCCGGAGTCATCGTTTTTCATCAGAAAATTATTTTTTCGGACTGTACCAAAAATGATTCAAAATGTCAAATGGATTGTGCCTCATGTTGAATAACCACTTTTTAACCCCTCAGAGTGACCAAAATTGCCATTTTTACAGAGTTTTGCTTACTCAAAAGCTTCAATTTTGACCTATTTCAGGCACATAAATGACTTTAAACACACTTATTTTAGTTGAAAAAGTCATAATTCACATCCAACAGTCGTTTGGAGTCAAAAGAATAAATGTTAAAATTTCATCGATATGGAACATTTTGGGGACGTTCGACAGGTCCGGAGTCATCGTTTTTCATCAGAAAATTATTTTTTCGGACTGTACCAAAAATGATTCAAAATGTCAAATGGATTGTGCCTCATGTTGAATAACCACTTTTTAACCCATCAGAGTGACCAAAATTGCCATTTTTACAGAGTTTTGCTTACTCAAAAGCTTCAATTTTGACCAATTTCAGGCACATAAATGACTTTAAACACATTTGTTTTAGTTGAAAAAGTCATAATTCACATCCAACAGTCGTTTGGAGTCAAAAGATTAAATGTTAAAATTTCATCGCTATGGACCATTTTGGGGACGTTCGACAGGTCCGGAGTCATCGTTTTTCATCAGAAAATGAATTTTTCAGACTATACCAAAAATGATTCAAAATGTCAAATGGATCGTGCCTCATGTTGAATAACAACTTTTTAACCCCTCAGAGTGACCAAAATTGCCATTTTTACAGAGTTTTGCTTACTCAAAAGCTTCAATTTTGACCAATTTCAGGCACATAAATGACTTTAAACACACTTATTTTAGTTGAAAAAGTCATAATTCACCTCCAACAGTCGTTTGGAGTCAAAAGATTAAATGTTAAAATTTCATCGATATGGAACATTTTGGGGACGTTCGACAGGTCCGGAGTCATCGTTTTTCATCAGAAAATTATTTTTTCGGACTGTACCAAAAATGATTCAAAATGTCAAATGGATTGTGCCTCATGTTGAATAACCACTTTTTAACCCCTCAGAGTGACCAAAATTGCCATTTTTACAGAGTTTTGCTTACTCAAAAGCTTCAATTTTGACCAATTTCAGGCACATAAATGACTTTAAACACACTTATTTTAGTTGAAAAAGTCATAATTCACATCCAACAGTCGTTTGGAGACTGTACCAAAAATGATTCAAAATGTCAAATGGATTGTGCCTCATGTTGAATAACCACTTTTTAACCCCTCAGAGTGACCAAAATTGCCATTTTTACAGAGTTTTGCTTACTCAAAAGCTTCAATTTTGACCAATTTCAGGCACATAAATGACTTTAAACACACTTATTTTAGTTGAAAAAGTCATAATTCACATCCAACAGTCGTTTGGAGTCAAAAGATTAAATGTTAAAATTTCATCGATATGGACCATTTTGGGGACGTTCGACAGGTCCGGAGTCATCGTTTTTCATCAGAAAATGAATTTTTCGGACTGTACCAAAAATGATTCAAAATGTCAAATGGATCGTGCCTCATGTTGAATAACAACTTTTTAACCCCTCAGAGTGACCAAAATTGCCATTTTTACAGAGTTTTGCTTACTCAAAAGCTTCAATTTTGACCAATTTCAGGCACATAAATGACTTTAAACACACTTATTTTAGTTGAAAAAGTCATATTTCACATCCAACAGTCGTTTGGAGTCAAAAGATTAAATGTTAAAATTTCATCGATATGGAACATTTTGGGGACGTTCGACAGGTCCGGAGTCATCGTTTTTCATCAGAAAATTATTTTTTCGGACTGTACCAAAAATGATTCAAAATGTCAAATGGATTGTGCCTCATGTTGAATAACCACTTTTTAACCCCTCAGAGTGACCAAAATTGCCATTTTTACAGAGTTTTGCTTACTCAAAAGCTTCAATTTTGACCAATTTCAGGCACATAAATGACTTTAAACACACTTATTTTAGTTGAAAAAGTCATAATTCACATCCAACAGTCGTTTGGAGTCAAAAGATTAAATGTTAAAATTTCATCGATATGGACCATTTTGGGGACGTTCGACAGGTCCGGAGTCATCGTTTTTCATCAGAAAATGAATTTTTCGGACTGTACCAAAAATGATTCAAAATGTCAAATGGATCGTGCCTCATGTTGAATAACAACTTTTTAACCCCTCAGAGTGACCAAAATTGCCATTTTTACAGAGTTTTGCTTACTCAAAAGCTTCAATTTTGACCAATTTCAGGCACATAAATGACTTTAAACACACTTATTTTAGTTGAAAAAGTCATATTTCACATCCAACAGTCGTTTGGAGTCAAAAGATTAAATGTTAAAATTTCATCGATATGGAACATTTTGGGGACGTTCGACAGGTCCGGAGTCATCGTTTTTCATCAGAAAATTATTTTTTCGGACTGTACCAAAAATGATTCAAAATGTCAAATGGATTGTGCCTCATGTTGAATAACCACTTTTTAACCCCTCAGAGTGACCAAAATTGCCATTTTTACAGAGTTTTGCTTACTCAAAAGCTTCAATTTTGACCAATTTCAGGCACATAAATGACTTTAAACACACTTATTTTAGTTGAAAAAGTCATAATTCACATCCAACAGTCGTTTGGAGTCAAAAGATTAAATGTTAAAATTTCATCGCTATGGACCATTTTGGGGACGTTCGACAGGTCCAGAGTCATCGTTTTTCATCAGAAAATAAATTTTTCGGACTATACCAAAAATGATTCAAAATGTCAAATGGATCGTGCCTCATGTTGAATAACAACTTTTTAACCCCTCAGAGTGACCAAAATTGCCATTTTTACAGAGTTTTGCTTACTCAAAAGCTTCAATTTTGACCTATTTCAGGCACATAAATGACTTTAAACACACTTATTTTAGTTGAAAAAGTCATAATTCACATCCAACAGTCGTTTGGAGTCAAAAGATTAAATGTTAAAATTTCATCGATATGGACCATTTTGGGGACGTTCGACAGGTCCGGAGTCATCGTTTTTCATCAGAAAATGAATTTTTCGGACTGTACCAAAAATGATTCAAAATGTCAAATGGATCGTGCCTCATGTTGAATAACAACTTTTTAACCCCTCAGAGTGCCCAAAATTGCCATTTTTACAGAGTTTTGCTTACTCAAAAGCTTCAATTTTGACCAATTTCAGGCACATAAATGACTTTAAACACACTTATTTTAGTTGAAAAAGTCATAATTCACATCCAACAGTCGTTTGGAGTCAAAAGAATAAATGTTAAAATTTCATTGATATGGACCATTTTGGGGACGTTCGACAGGTCGGAGTCATCGTTTTTCATCAGAAAATGAATTTTTTGGACTGTACCAAAAATGATTCAAAATGTCAAATGGATCGTGCCTCATGTTGAATAACAACTTTTTAACCCCTCAGAGTGACCAAAATTGCCATTTTTACAGAGTTTTGCTTACTCAAAAGCTTCAATTTTGACCAATTTCAGGCACATAAATGACTTTAAACACACTTATTTTAGTTGAAAAAGTCATAATTCACATCCAACAGTCGTTTGGAAACAAAATATTAAATGTTAAAATTTCATCGATATGGAACATTTTGGGGACGTTCGACAGGTCCGGAGTCATCGTTTTTCATCAGAAAATGAATTTTTCGGACTGTACCAAAAATGATTCAAAATGTCAAATGGATTGTGCCTCATGTTGAATAACCACTTTTTAACCCCTCAGAGTGACCAAAATTGCCATTTTTACAGAGTTTTGCTTACTCAAAAGCTTCAATTTTGACCTATTTCAGGCGCATAAATGACTTTAAACACACTTATTTTAGTTGAAAAAGTCATAATTCACATCCAACAGTCGTTTGGAGTCAAAAGATTAAATGTTAAAATTTCATCGATATGGACCATTTTGGGGACGTTCGACAGGTCCGGAGTCCTCGTTTTTCATCAAAAAATGAATTTTTCGGACTGTACCAAAAATTATTCAAAATGTCAAATGGATCGTGCCTCATGTTGAATAACCACTTTTTAACCCCTCAGAGTGACCAAAATTGCCATTTTTACAGAGTTTTGCTTACTCAAAAGCTTACATTTTGACCAATTTCAGGCACATAAATGACTTTAAACACACTTATTTTAGTTGAAAAAGTCATAATTCACATCCAACAGTCGTTTGGAGTCAAAAGACTAAATGTTAAAATTTCATCGATATGGACCATTTTGGGGACGTTCGACAGGTCCGAAGTCATCGTTTTTCATCAGAAAATGAGGGGCATATTATCAAGCCTGTGCGCTAAAATTATCGCCGCTTTATCGGCCGAAAACGGCCGATAAAGCGGCGATAATGGGCTTGATAATATGCTCTGTGGAATTCCAATCGAAGCCCATGTTAGATGTCTTCACATCTAACATGTGCTTCGATTGGAATTCCATAGAGCATATTATCAAGCCCATTATCGCCACTTTATCGGCCGTTTTCGGCCGATAAAGCGGCGATAATTTTAGCGCACAGGCTTGATAATATGCCCCTGAATTTTTCGGACTATACCAAAAATGATTCAAAATGTCAAATGAATCGTGCCTCATGTTGAATAACAACTTTTTAACCCCTCAGAGTGACCAAAATTGCCATTTTTACAGAGTTTTGCTTACTCAAAATCTTCAATTTTGACCAATTTCAGGCACATAAATGACTTTAAACACACTTATTTTAGTTGAAAAAGTCATAATTCACATCCAACAGTCGTTTGGAGTCAAAAGATTAAATGTTAAAATTTCATCGATATGGACCATTTTGGGGACGTTCGACAGGTCCGGAGTCATCGTTTTTCATCAGAAAATGAATTTTTCGGACTGTACCAAAAATGATTCAAAATGTCAAATGGATCGTGCCTCATGTTGAATAACAACTTTTTAACCCCTCAGACTGACCAAAATTGCCATTTTTACAGAGTTTTGCTTACTCAAAAGCTTCAATTTTGACCAATTTCAGGCACATAAATGACTTTAAACACACTTATTTTAGTTGAAAAAGTCATAATTCACCTCCAACAGTCGTTTGGAGTCAAAAGATTAAATGTTAAAATTTCATCGATATGGAACATTTTGGGGACGTTCGACAGGTCCGGAGTCATCGTTTTTCATCAGAAAATTATTTTTTCGGACTGTACCAAAAATGATTCAAAATGTCAAATGGATTGTGCCTCATGTTGAATAACCACTTTTTAACCCCTCAGAGTGACCAAAATTGCCATTTTTACAGAGTTTTGCTTACTCAAAAGCTTCAATTTTGACCAATTTCAGGCACATAAATGACTTTAAACACACTTATTTTAGTTGAAAAAGTCATAATTCACATCCAACAGTCGTTTGGAGACTGTACCAAAAATGATTCAAAATGTCAAATGGATTGTGCCTCATGTTGAATAACCACTTTTTAACCCCTCAGAGTGAGCAAAATTGCCATTTTTACAGAGTTTTGCTTACTCAAAATCTTCAATTTTGACCAATTTCAGGCACATAAATGACTTTAAACACACTTATTTTAGTTGAAAAAGTCATAATTCACATCCAACAGTCGTTTGGAGTCAAAAGAATAAATGTTAAAATTTCATCGATATGGACCATTTTGGGGACGTTCGACAGGTCCGGAGTCATCGTTTTTCATCAGAAAATGAATTTTTCGGACTGTACCAAAAATGATTCAAAATGTCAAATGGATCGTGCCTCATGTTGAATAACAACTTTTTAACCCCTCAGAGTGCCCAAAATTGCCATTTTTACAGAGTTTTGCTTACTCAAAAGCTTCAATTTTGACCAATTTCAGGCACATAAATGACTTTAAACACACTTATTTTAGTTGAAAAAGTCATAATTCACATCCAACAGTCGTTTGGAGTCAAAAGATTAAATGTTAAAATTTCATCGCTATGGACCATTTTGGGGACGTTCGACAGGTCCGGAGTCATCGTTTTTCATCAGAAAATGAATTTTTCAGACTATACCAAAAATGATTCAAAATGTCAAATGGATCGTGCCTCATGTTGAATAACAACTTTTTAATCCCTCAGAGTGACCAAAATTGCCATTTTTACAGAGTTTTGCTTTTCCATAATCTTCAATTTTGACCAATTTCAGGCACATAAATGACTTTAAACACACTTATTTTAGTTGAAAAAGTCATAATTCACATCCAACAGTCGTTTGGAGTCAAAAGATTAAATGTTAAAATTTCATCGATATGGACCATTTTGGGGTCGTTCGACAGGTCCGGAGTCATCGTTTTTCATCAGAAAATGAATTTTTCGGACTGTACCAAAAATGATTCAAAATGTCAAATGGATCGTGCCTCATGTTGAATAACAACTTTTTAACCCCTCAGAGTGACCAAAATTGCCATTTTTACAGAGTTTTGCTTACTCAAAAGCTTCAATTTTGACCAATTTCAGGCACATAAATGACTTTAAACACACTTATTTTAGTTGAAAAAGTCATAATTCACATCCAACAGTCGTTTGGAGTCAAAAGATTAAATGTTAAAATTTCATCGATATGGAACATTTTGGGGACGTTCGACAGGTCCGGAGTCATCGTTTTTCATCAGAAAATTAATTTTTCGGACTGTACAAAAAATGATTCAAAATGTCAAATGGATTGTGCCTCATGTTGAATAACCACTTTTTAACCCCTCAGAGTGACCAAAATTGCCATTTTTACAGAGTTTTGCTTACTCAAAAGCTTCAATTTTGACCTATTTCAGGCACATAAATGACTTTAAACACACTTATTTTAGTTGAAAAAGTCATAATTCACATCCAACAGTCGTTTGGAGTCAAAAGAATAAATGTTAAAATTTCATCGATATGGAACATTTTGGGGACGTTCGACAGGTCTGGAGTCATCGTTTTTCATCAGAAAATAATTTTTTCGGACTGTACCAAAAATGATTCAAAATGTCAAATGGATTGTGCCTCATGTTGAATAACCACTTTTTAACCCCTCAGAGTGACCAAAATTGCCATTTTTACAGAGTTTTGCTTACTCAAAAGCTTCAATTTTGACCAATTTCAGGCACATAAATGACTTTAAACACACTTATTTTAGTTGAAAAAGTCATAATTCACATCCAACAGTCGTTTGGAGTCAAAAGATTAAATGTTAAAATTTCATCGATATGGACCATTTTGGGGACGTTCGACAGGTCCGGAGTCATCGTTTTTCATCAGAAAATGAATTTTTCGGACTGTACCAAAAATGATTCAAAATGTCAAATGGATCGTGCCTCATGTTGAATAACAACTTTTTAACCCCTCAGAGTGACCAAAATTGCCATTTTTACAGAGTTTTGCTTACTCAAAAGCTTCAATTTTGACCAATTTCAGGCACATAAATGACTTTAAACACACTTATTTTAGTTGAAAAAGTCATAATTCACCTCCAACAGTCGTTTGGAGTCAAAAGATTAAATGTTAAAATTTCATCGATATGGAACATTTTGGGGACGTTCGACAGGTCCGGAGTCATCGTTTTTCATCAGAAAATTATTTTTTCGGACTGTACCAAAAATGATTCAAAATGTCAAATGGATTGTGCCTCATGTTGAATAACCACTTTTTAACCCCTCAGAGTGACCAAAATTGCCATTTTTACAGAGTTTTGCTTACTCAAAAGCTTCAATTTTGACCAATTTCAGGCACATAAATGACTTTAAACACACTTATTTTAGTTGAAAAAGTCATAATTCACATCCAACAGTCGTTTGGAGACTGTACCAAAAATGATTCAAAATGTCAAATGGATTGTGCCTCATGTTGAATAACCACTTTTTAACCCCTCAGAGTGACCAAAATTGCCATTTTTACAGAGTTTTGCTTACTCAAAAGCTTCAATTTTGACCAATTTCAGGCACATAAATGACTTTAAACACACTTATTTTAGTTGAAAAAGTCATAATTCACATCCAACAGTCGTTTGGAGTCAAAAGATTAAATGTTAAAAGTTTATCGCTATGGACCATTTTGGGGACGTTCGACAGGTCCGGAGTCATCGTTTTTCATCAGAAAATGAATTTTTCAGACTATACCAAAAATGATTCAAAATGTCAAATGGATCGTGCCTCATGTTGAATAACAACTTTTTAATCCCTCAGAGTGACCAAAATTGCCATTTTTACAGAGTTTTGCTTTTCCAAAATCTTCAATTTTGACCAATTTCAGGCACATAAATGACTTTAAACACACTTATTTTAGTTGAAAAAGTCATAATTCACATCCAACAGTCGTTTGGAGTCAAAAGATTAAATGTTAAAATTTCATCGATATGGACCATTTTGGGGACGTTCGACAGGTCCGGAGTCATCGTTTTTCATCAGAAAATTATTTTTTCGGACTGTACCAAAAATGATTCAAAATGTCAAATGGATTGTGCCTCATGTTGAATAACCACTTTTTAACCCCTCAGAGTGACCAAAATTGCCATTTTTACAGAGTTTTGCTTAATCAAAAGCTTCAATTTTGACCAATTTCAGGCACATAAATGACTTTAAACACACTTATTTTAGTTGAAAAAGTCATAATTCACATCCAACAGTCGTTTGGAGTCAAAAGATTAACTGTTAAAATTTCATCGCTATGGACCATTTTGGGGACGTTCGACAGGTCCGGAGTCATCGTTTTTCATCAGAAAATAAATTTTTCGGACTGTACCAAAAATGATTCAAAATGTCAAATGGATCGTGCCTCATGTTGAATAACAACTTTTTAACCCCTCAGAGTGACCAAAATTGCCATTTTTACAGAGTTTTGCTTACTCAAAATCTTCAATTTTGACCAATTTCAGGCACATAAATGACTTTAAACACACTTATTTTAGTTGAAAAAGTCATAATTCACATCCAACAGTCGTTTGGAGTCAAAAGATTAAATGTTAAAATTTCATCGATATGGACCATTTTGGGGACGTTCGACAGGTCCGGAGTCATCGTTTTTCATCAGAAAATGAATTTTTCGGACTGTACCAAAAATGATTCAAAATGTCAAATGGATTGTGCCTCATGTTGAATAACCACTTTTTAACCCCTCAGAGTGACCAAAATTGCCATTTTTACAGAGTTTTGCTTACTCAAAAGCTTCAATTTTGACCAATTTCAGGCACATAAATGACTTTAAACACACTTATTTTAGTTGAAAAAGTCATAATTCACATCCAACAGTCGTTTGGAGTCAAAAGATTAAATGTTAAAATTTCATCGCTATGGACCATTTTGGGGACGTTCGACAGGTCCGGAGTCATCGTTTTTCATCAGAAAATAAATTTTTTGGACTATACCAAAAATGATTCAAAATGTCAAATGGATCGTGCCTCATGTTGAATAACAACTTTTTAACCCCTCAGAGTGACCAAAATTGCCATTTTTACAGAGTTTTGCTTACTCAAAAGCTTCAATTTTGACCAATTTCAGGCACATAAATGACTTTAAACACACTTATTTTAGTTGAAAAAGTCATAATTCACATCCAACAGTAGTTTGGAGTCAAAAGATTAAATGTTAAAATTTCATCGATATGGACCATTTTGGGGACGTTCGACAGGTCCGGAGTCATCGTTTTTCATCAGAAAATGAATTTTTCGGACTGTACCAAAAATGATTCAAAATGTCAAATGGATCGTGCCTCATGTTGAATAACAACTTTTTAACCCCTCAGAGTGCCCAAAATTGCCATTTTTACAGAGTTTTGCTTACTCAAAAGCTTCAATTTTGACCAATTTCAGGCACATAAATGACTTTAAACACACTTATTTTAGTTGAAAAAGTCATAATTCACATCCAACAGTCGTTTGGAGTCAAAAGATTAAATGTTAAAATTTCAACGATATGGAACATTTTGGGGACGTTCGACAGGTCCGGAGTCATCGTTTTTCATCAGAAAATGAATTTTTCGGACTATACCAAAAATGATTCAAAATGTCAAATGGATCGTGCCTCATGTTGAATAACAACTTTTTAACCCCTCAGAGTGACCAAAATTGCCATTTTTACAGAGTTTTGCTTACTCAAAAGCTTCAATTTTGACCAATTTCAGGCACATAAATGACTTTAAACACACTTATTTTAGTTGAAAAAGTCATAATTCACATCCAACAGTCGTTTGGAAACAAAAGATTAAATGTTAAAATTTCATCGATATGGAACATTTTGGGGACGTTCGACAGGTCCGGAGTCATCGTTTTTCATCAGAAAATGAATTTTTCGGACTGTACCAAAAATGATTCAAAATGTCAAATGGATTGTGCCTCATGTTGAATAACCACTTTTTAACCCCTCAGAGTGACCAAAATTGCCATTTTTACAGAGTTTTGCTTACTCAAAAGCTTCAATTTTGACCTATTTCAGGCGCATAAATGACTTTAAACATACTTATTTTAGTTGAAAAAGTCATAATTCACATCCAACAGTCGTTTGGAGTCAAAAGATTAAATGTTAAAATTTCATCGATATGGATTATTTTGGGGACGTTCGACAGGTCCGGAGTCCTCGTTTTTCATCAAAAAATGAATTTTTCGGACTGTACCAAAAATTATTCAAAATGTCAAATGGATCGTGCCTCATGTTGAATAACCACTTTTTAACCCCTCAGAGTGACCAAAATTGCCATTTTTACAGAGTTTTGCTTACTCAAAAGCTTACATTTTGACCAATTTCAGGCACATAAATGACTTTAAACACACTTATTTTAGTTGAAAAAGTCATAATTCACATCCAACAGTCGTTTGGAGTCAAAAGACTAAATGTTAAAATTTCATCGATATGGACCATTTTGGGGACGTTCGACAGGTCCGAAGTCATCGTTTTTCATCAGAAAATGAATTTTTCGGACTATACCAAAAATGATTCAAAATGTCAAATGGATCGTGCCTCATGTTGAATAACAACTTTTTAACCCCTCAGAGTGACCAAAATTGCCATTTTTACAGAGTTTTGCTTTTTCAAAAGCTTCAATTTTGACCTATTTCAGGCACATAAATGACTTTAAACACACTTATTTTAGTTGAAAAAGTCATAATTCACATCCAACAGTAGTTTGGAGTCAAAAGATTAAATGTTAAAATTTCATCGATATGGACCATTTTGGGGACGTTCGACAGGTCCGGAGTCATCGTTTTTCATCAGAAAATGAATTTTTCGGACTGTACCAAAAATGATTCAAAATGTCAAATGGATCGTGCCTCATGTTGAATAACAACTTTTTAACCCCTCAGAGTGCCCAAAATTGCCATTTTTACAGAGTTTTGCTTACTCAAAAGCTTCAATTTTGACCAATTTCAGGCACATAAATGACTTTAAACACACTTATTTTAGTTGAAAAAGTCATAATTCACATCCAACAGTCGTTTGGAGTCAAAAGATTAAATGTTAAAATTTCAACGATATGGAACATTTTGGGGACGTTCGACAGGTCCGGAGTCATCGTTTTTCATCAGAAAATGAATTTTTCGGACTATACCAAAAATGATTCAAAATGTCAAATGGATCGTGCCTCATGTTGAATAACAACTTTTTAACCCCTCAGAGTGACCAAAATTGCCATTTTTACAGAGTTTTGCTTACTCAAAAGCTTCAATTTTGACCAATTTCAGGCACATAAATGACTTTAAACACACTTATTTTAGTTGAAAAAGTCATAATTCACATCCAACAGTCGTTTGGAAACAAAAGATTAAATGTTAAAATTTCATCGATATGGAACATTTTGGGGACGTTCGACAGGTCCGGAGTCATCGTTTTTCATCAGAAAATGAATTTTTCGGACTGTACCAAAAATGATTCAAAATGTCAAATGGATTGTGCCTCATGTTGAATAACCACTTTTTAACCCCTCAGAGTGACCAAAATTGCCATTTTTACAGAGTTTTGCTTACTCAAAAGCTTCAATTTTGACCTATTTCAGGCGCATAAATGACTTTAAACATACTTATTTTAGTTGAAAAAGTCATAATTCACATCCAACAGTCGTTTGGAGTCAAAAGATTAAATGTTAAAATTTCATCGATATGGATTATTTTGGGGACGTTCGACAGGTCCGGAGTCCTCGTTTTTCATCAAAAAATGAATTTTTCGGACTGTACCAAAAATTATTCAAAATGTCAAATGGATCGTGCCTCATGTTGAATAACCACTTTTTAACCCCTCAGAGTGACCAAAATTGCCATTTTTACAGAGTTTTGCTTACTCAAAAGCTTACATTTTGACCAATTTCAGGCACATAAATGACTTTAAACACACTTATTTTAGTTGAAAAAGTCATAATTCACATCCAACAGTCGTTTGGAGTCAAAAGACTAAATGTTAAAATTTCATCGATATGGACCATTTTGGGGACGTTCGACAGGTCCGAAGTCATCGTTTTTCATCAGAAAATGAATTTTTCGGACTATACCAAAAATGATTCAAAATGTCAAATGGATCGTGCCTCATGTTGAATAACAACTTTTTAACCCCTCAGAGTGACCAAAATTGCCATTTTTACAGAGTTTTGCTTTTTCAAAAGCTTCAATTTTGACCTATTTCAGGCACATAAATGACTTTAAACACACTTATTTTAGTTGAAAAAGTCATAATTCACATCCAACAGTCGTTTGGAGTCAAAAGATTAAATGTTAAAATTTTATCGATATGGACCATTTTGGGGACGTTCGACAGGTCCGGAGTCATCGTTTTTCATCAGAAAATTAATTTTTCGGACTGTACCCAAAATGATTCAAAAGGTCAAATGGATCGTGCCTCATGTTGAATAACCACTTTTTAACCCCTCAGAGTGACCAAAATTGCCATTTTTACAGAGTTTTGCTAACTCAAAAGCTTCAATTTTGACCAATTTCAGGCACATAAATGACTTTAAACACACTTATTTTAGTTGAAAAAGTCATAATTCACATCCAACAGTCGTTTGGAGTCAAAAGATTAAATGTTAAAATTTCATCGCTATGGACCATTTTGGGGACGTTCGACAGGTCCGGAGTCATCGTTTTTCATCAGAAAATTAATTTTTCGAACTGTACCAAAAATGATTCAAAATGTCAAATGGATATTGCCTCATGTTGAATAACCACTTTTTAACCCCTCAGAGTGACCAAAATTGCCATTTTTACAGAGTTTTGCTTACTCAAAAGCTTCAATTTTGACCTATTTCAGGCGCATGAATGACTTTAAACACACTTATTTTAGTTGAAAAAGTCATAATTCACATCCAACAGTCGTTTGGAGTCAAAAGATTAAATGTTAAAATTTCATCGATATGGAACATTTTGGGGACGTTCGACAGGTCCGGAGTCATCGTTTTTCATCAGAAAATTATTTTTTCGGACTGTACAAAAAATGATTCAAAATGTCAAATGGATTGTGCCTCATGTTGAATAACCACTTTTTAACCCCTCAGAGTGACCAAAATTGCCATTTTTACAGAGTTTTGCTTACTCAAAAGCTTCAATTTTGACCTATTTCAGGCATATAAATGACTTTAAACACACTTATTTTAGTTGAAAAAGTCATAATTCACATCCAACAGTCGTTTGGAGTCAAAAGAATAAATGTTAAAATTTCATCGATATGGAACATTTTGGGGACGTTCGACAGGTCCGGAGTCATCGTTTTTCATCAGAAAATTATTTTTTCGGACTGTACCAAAAATGATTCAAAATCTCAAATGGATTGTGCCTCATGTTGAATAACCACTTTTTAACCCCTCAGAGTGACCAAAATTGCCATTTTTACAGAGTTTTGCTTACTCAAAAGATTCAATTTTGACCAATTTCAGGCACATAAATGACTTTAAACACACTTATTTTAGTTGAAAAAGTCATAATTCACATCCAACAGTCGTTTGGAGTCAAAAGATTAAATGTTAAAATTTCATCGCTATGGACCATTTTGGGGACGTTCGACAGGTCCGGAGTCATCGTTTTTCATCAGAAAATGAATTTTTCAGACTATACCAAAAATGATTCAAAATGTCAAATGGATCGTGCCTCATGTTGAATAACAACTTTTTAACCCCTCAGAGTGACCAAAATTGCCATTTTTACAGAGTTTTGCTTACTCAAAATCTTCAATTTTGACCAATTTCAGGCACATAAATGACTTTAAACACACTTATTTTAGTTGAAAAAGTCATAATTCACATCCAACAGTCGTTTGGAGTCAAAAGATTAAATGTTAAAATTTCATCGATATGGAACATTTTGGGGACGTTCGACAGGTCCGGAGTCATCGTTTTTCATCAGAAAATTATTTTTTCGGACTGTACCAAAAATGATTCAAAATGTCAAATGGATTGTGCCTCATGTTGAATAACCACTTTTTAACCCCTCAGAGTGACCAAAATTGCCATTTTTACAGAGTTTTGCTTACTCAAAAGCTTCAATTTTGACCAATTTCAGGCACATAAATGACTTTAAACACACTTATTTTAGTTGAAAAAGTCATAATTCACATCCAACAGTCGTTTGGAGACTGTACCAAAAATGATTCAAAATGTCAAATGGATTGTGCCTCATGTTGAATAACCACTTTTTAACCCCTCAGAGTGACCAAAATTGCCATTTTTACAGAGTTTTGCTTACTCAAAAGCTTCAATTTTGACCAATTTCAGGCACATAAATGACTTTAAACACACTTATTTTAGTTGAAAAAGTCATAATTCACATCCAACAGTCGTTTGGAAACAAAAGATTAAATGTTAAAATTTCATCGATATGGAACATTTTGGGGACGTTCGACAGGTCCGGAGTCCTCGTTTTTCATCAAAAAATGAATTTTTCGGACTGTACCAAAAATTATTCAAAATGTCAAATGGATCGTGCCTCATGTTGAATAACCACTTTTTAACCCCTCAGAGTGACCAAAATTGCCATTTTTACAGAGTTTTGCTTACTCAAAAGCTTACATTTTGACCAATTTCAGGCACATAAATGACTTTAAACACACTTATTGTAGTTGAAAAAGTCATAATTCACATCCAACAGTCGTTTGGAGTCAAAAGACTAAATGTTAAAATTTCATCGATATGGAACATTTTGGGGACGTTCGACAGGTCCGGAATCATCGTTTTTCATCAGAAAATGAATTTTTCAGACTATACCAAAAATGATTCAAAATGTCAAATGGATCGTGCCTCATGTTGAATAACAACTTTTTAATCCCTCAGAGTGACCAAAATTGCCATTTTTACAGAGTTTTGCTTTTCCAAAATCTTCAATTTTGACCAATTTCAGGCACATAAATGACTTTAAACACACTTATTTTAGTTGAAAAAGTCATAATTCACATCCAACAGTCGTTTGGAGTCAAAAGATTAAATGTTAAAATTTCATCGATATGGACCATTTTGGGGACGTTGGACAGGTCCGGAGTCATCGTTTTTCATCAGAAAATGAATTTTTCGGACTGTACCAAAAATGATTCAAAATGTCAAATGGATCGTGCCTCATGTTGAATAACAACTTTTTAACCCCTCAGAGTGACCAAAATTGCCATTTTTACAGAGTTTTGCTTACTCAAAAGCTTCAATTTTGACCAATTTCAGGCACATAAATGACTTTAAACACACTTATTTTAGTTGAAAAAGTCATATTTCACATCCAACAGTCGTTTGGAGTCAAAAGATTAAATGTTAAAATTTCATCGATATGGAACATTTTGGGGACGTTCGACAGGTCCGGAGTAATCGTTTTTCATCAGAAAATAAATTTTTCGGACTATACCAAAAATGATTCAAAATGTCAAATGGATCGTGCCTCATGTTGAATAACAACTTTTTAACCCCTCAGAGTGACCAAAATTGCCATTTTTACAGAGTTTTGCTTACTCAAAAGCTTCAATTTTGACCAATTTCAGGCACATAAATGACTTTAAACACACTTATTTTAGTTGAAAAAGTCATAATTCACATCCAACAGTCGTTTGGAGTCAAAAGATTAAATGTTAAAATTTCATCGATATGGACCATTTTGGGGACGTACGACAGGTCCGGAGTCATCGTTTTTCATCAGAAAATGAATTTTTCGGACTGTACCAAAAATGATTCAAAATGTCAAATGGATCGTGCCTCATGTTGAATAACAACTTTTTAACCCCTCAGAGTGCCCAAAATTGCCATTTTTACAGAGTTTTGCTTACTCAAAAGCTTCAATTTTGACCAATTTCAGGCACATAAATGACTTTAAACACACTTATTTTAGTTGAAAAAGTCATAATTCACATCCAACAGTCGTTTGGAGTCAAAAGATTAAATGTTAAAATTTCATCGCTATGGACCATTTTGGGGACGTTCGACAGGTCCGGAGTCATCGTTTTTCATCAGAAAATAAATTTTTCGGACTATACCAAAAATGATTCAAAATGTCAAATGGATCGTGCCTCATGTTGAATAACAACTTTTTAACCCCTCAGAGTGACCAAAATTGCCATTTTTACAGAGTTTTGCTTACTCAAAAGCTTCAATTTTGACCAATTTCAGGCACATAAATGACTTTAAACACACTTATTTTAGTTGAAAAAGTCATAATTCACATCCAACAGTCGTTTGGAGTCAAAAGATTAAATGTTAAAATTTCATCGATATGGACCATTTTGGGGACGTTCGACAGGTCCGGAGTCATCGTTTTTCATCAGAAAATGAATTTTTTGGACTGTACCAAAAATGATTCAAAATGTCAAATGGATTGTGCCTCATGTTGAATAACCACTTTTTAACCCCTCAGAGTGACCAAAATTGCCATTTTTACAGAGTTTTGCTTACTCAAAAGCTTCAATTTTGACCAATTTCAGGCACATAAATGACTTTAAACACACTTATTTTAGTTGAAAAAGTCATAATTCACATCCAACAGTCGTTTGGAGTCAAAAGATTAAATGTTAAAATTTCATCGCTATGGACCATTTTGGGGACGTTCGACAGGTCCGGAGTCATCGTTTTTCATCAGAAAATAAATTTTTCGGACTATACCAAAAATGATTCAAAATGTCAAATGGATCGTGCCTCATGTTGAATAACAACTTTTTAACCCCTCAGAGTGACCAAAATTGCCATTTTTACAGAGTTTTGCTTACTCAAAAGCTTCAATTTTTACCAATTTCAGGCACATAAATGACTTTAAACACACTTATTTTAGTTGAAAAAGTCATAATTCACATCCAACAGTCGTTTGGAGTCAAAAGATTAAATGTTAAAATTTCAACGATATGGAACATTTTGGGGACGTTCGACAGGTCCGGAGTCATCGTTTTTCATCAGAAAATGAATTTTTCGGACTATACCAAAAATGATTCAAAATGTCAAATGGATCGTGCCTCATGTTGAATAACAACTTTTTAACCCCTCAGAGTGACCAAAATTGCCATTTTTACAGAGTTTTGCTTACTCAAAAGCTTCAATTTTGACCAATTTCAGGCACATAAATGACTTTAAACACACTTATTTTAGTTGAAAAAGTCATAATTCACATCCAACAGTCGTTTGGAAACAAAAGATTAAATGTTAAAATTTCATCGATATGGAACATTTTGGGGACGTTCGACAGGTCCGGAGTCATCGTTTTTCATCAGAAAATGAATTTTTCGGACTGTACCAAAAATGATTCAAAATGTCAAATGGATTGTGCCTCATGTTGAATAACCACTTTTTAACCCCTCAGAGTGACCAAAATTGCCATTTTTACAGAGTTTTGCTTACTCAAAAGCTTCAATTTTGACCTATTTCAGGCGCATAAATGACTTTAAACATACTTATTTTAGTTGAAAAAGTCATAATTCACATCCAACAGTCGTTTGGAGTCAAAAGATTAAATGTTAAAATTTCATCGATATGGACCATTTTGGGGACGTTCGACAGGTCCGGAGTCCTCGTTTTTCATCAAAAAATGAATTTTTCGGACTGTACCAAAAATTATTCAAAATGTCAAATGGATCGTGCCTCATGTTGAATAACCACTTTTTAACCCCTCAGAGTGACCAAAATTGCCATTTTTACAGAGTTTTGCTTACTCAAAAGCTTACATTTTGACCAATTTCAGGCACATAAATGACTTTAAACACACTTATTTTAGTTGAAAAAGTCATAATTCACATCCAACAGTCGTTTGGAGTCAAAAGACTAAATGTTAAAATTTCATCGATATGGACCATTTTGGGGACGTTCGACAGGTCCGAAGTCATCGTTTTTCATCAGAAAATGAATTTTTCGGACTATACCAAAAATGATTCAAAATGTCAAATGGATCGTGCCTCATGTTGAATAACAACTTTTTAACCCCTCAGAGTGACCAAAATTGCCATTTTTACAGAGTTTTGCTTTTTCAAAAGCTTCAATTTTGACCTATTTCAGGCACATAAATGACTTTAAACACACTTATTTTAGTTGAAAAAGTCATAATTCACATCCAACAGTCGTTTGGAGTCAAAAGAATAAATGTTAAAATTTCATCGATATGGACCATTTTGGGGACGTTCGACAGGTCCGGAGTCATCGTTTTTCATCAGAAAATTAATTTTTCGGACTGTACCAAAAATGATTCAAAAGGTCAAATGGATCGTGCCTCATGTTGAATAACCACTTTTTAACCCCTCAGAGTGACCAAAATTGCCATTTTTACAGAGTTTTGCTAACTCAAAAGCTTCAATTTTGACCAATTTCAGGCACATAAATGACTTTAAACACACTTATTTTAGTTGAAAAAGTCATAATTCACATCCAACAGTCGTTTGGAGTCAAAAGATTAAATGTTAAAATTTCATCGCTATGGACCATTTTGGGGACGTTCGACAGGTCCGGAGTCATCGTTTTTCATCAGAAAATTAATTTTTCGAACTGTACCAAAAATGATTCAAAATGTCAAATGGATATTGCCTCATGTTGAATAACCACTTTTTAACCCCTCAGAGTGACCAAAATTGCCATTTTTACAGAGTTTTGCTTACTCAAAAGCTTCAATTTTGACCTATTTCAGGCGCATGAATGACTTTAAACACACTTATTTTAGTTGAAAAAGTCATAATTCACATCCAACAGTCGTTTGGAGTCAAAAGATTAAATGTTAAAATTTCATCGATATGGAACATTTTGGGGACGTTCGACAGGTCCGGAGTCATCGTTTTTCATCAGAAAATTATTTTTTCGGACTGTACAAAAAATGATTCAAAATGTCAAATGGATTGTGCCTCATGTTGAATAACCACTTTTTAACCCCTCAGAGTGACCAAAATTGCAATTTTTACAGAGTTTTGCTTACTCAAAAGCTTCAATTTTGACCTATTTCAGGCACATAAATGACTTTAAACACACTTATTTTAGTTGAAAAAGTCATAATTCACATCCAGCAGTCGTTTGGAGTCAAAAGAATAAATGTTAAAATTTCATCGATATGGAACATTTTGGGGACGTTCGACAGGTCCGGAGTCATCGTTTTTCATCAGAAAATTATTTTTTCGGACTGTACCAAAAATGATTCAAAATCTCAAATGGATTGTGCCTCATGTTGAATAACCACTTTTTAACCCCTCAGAGTGACCAAAATTGCCATTTTTACAGAGTTTTGCTTACTCAAAAGCTTCAATTTTGACCAATTTCAGGCACATAAATGACTTTAAACACACTTATTTTAGTTGAAAAAGTCATAATTCACATCCAACAGTCGTTTGGAGACTGTACCAAAAATGATTCAAAATGTCAAATGGATTGTGCCTCATGTTGAATAACCACTTTTTAACCCCTCAGAGTGACCAAAATTGCCATTTTTACAGAGTTTTGCTTACTCAAAAGCTTCAATTTTGACCAATTTCAGGCACATAAATGACTTTAAACACACTTATTTTAGTTGAAAAAGTCATAATTCACATCCAACAGTCGTTTGGAGTCAAAAGATTAAATGTTAAAATTTCATCGCTATGGACCATTTTGGGGACGTTCGACAGGTCCGGAGTCATCGTTTTTCATCAGAAAATGAATTTTTCAGACTATACCAAAAATGATTCAAAATGTCAAATGGATCGTGCCTCATGTTGAATAACAACTTTTTAACCCCTCAGAGTGACCAAAATTGCCATTTTTACAGAGTTTTGCTTACTCAAAATCTTCAATTTTGACCAATTTCAGGCACATAAATGACTTTAAACACACTTATTTTAGTTGAAAAAGTCATAATTCACATCCAACAGTCGTTTGGAGTCAAAAGATTAAATGTTAAAATTTCATCGATATGGAACATTTTGGGGACGTTCGACAGGTCCGGAGTCATCGTTTTTCATCAGAAAATTATTTTTTCGGACTGTACCAAAAATGATTCAAAATGTCAAATGGATTGTGCCTCATGTTGAATAACCACTTTTTAACCCCTCAGAGTGACCAAAATTGCCATTTTTACAGAGTTTTGCTTACTCAAAAGCTTCAATTTTGACCAATTTCAGGCACATAAATGACTTTAAACACACTTATTTTAGTTGAAAAAGTCATAATTCACATCCAACAGTCGTTTGGAGACTGTACCAAAAATGATTCAAAATGTCAAATGGATTGTGCCTCATGTTGAATAACCACTTTTTAACCCCTCAGAGTGACCAAAATTGCCATTTTTACAGAGTTTTGCTTACTCAAAAGCTTCAATTTTGACCAATTTCAGGCACATAAATGACTTTAAACACACTTATTTTAGTTGAAAAAGTCATAATTCACATCCAACAGTCGTTTGGAGTCAAAAGATTAAATGTTAAAATTTCATCGATATGGACCATTTTGGGGACGTTCGACAGGTCCGTCATCGTTTTTCATCAGAAAATGAATTTTTCGGACTGTACCAAAAATGATTCAAAATGTCAAATGGATCGTGCCTCATGTTGAATAACAACTTTTTAACCCCTCAGAGTGACCAAAATTGCCATTTTTACAGAGTTTTGCTTACTCAAAAGCTTCAATTTTGACCAATTTCAGGCACATAAATGACTTTAAACACACTTATTTTAGTTGAAAAAGTCATAATTCACATCCAACAGTCGTTTGGAGTCAAAAGATTAAATGTTAAAATTTCATCGATATGGAACATTTTGGGGACGTTCGACAGGTCCGGAGTCATCGTTTTTCATCAGAAAATTAATTTTTCGGACTGTACAAAAAATGATTCAAAATGTCAAATGGATTGTGCCTCATGTTGAATAACCACTTTTTAACCCCTCAGAGTGACCAAAATTGCCATTTTTACAGAGTTTTGCTTACTCAAAAGCTTCAATTTTGACCTATTTCAGGCACATAAATGACTTTAAACACACTTATTTTAGTTGAAAAAGTCATAATTCACATCCAACAGTCGTTTGGAGTCAAAAGATTAAATGTTAAAATTTCATCGCTATGGACCATTTTGGGGACGTTCGACAGGTCCGGAGTCATCGTTTTTCATCAGAAAATGAATTTTTCAGACTATACCAAAAATGATTCAAAATGTCAAATGGATCGTGCCTCATGTTGAATAACAACTTTTTAACCCCTCAGAGTGACCAAAATTGCCATTTTTACAGAGTTTTGCTTACTCAAAAGCTTCAATTTTGACCAATTTCAGGCACATAAATGACTTTAAACACACTTATTTTAGCTGAAAAAGTCATAATTCACCTCCAACAGTCGTTTGGAGTCAAAAGATTAAATGTTAAAATTTCATCGATATGGAACATTTTGGGGACGTTCGACAGGTCCGGAATCATCGTTTTTCATCAGAAAATGAATTTTTCAGACTATACCAAAAATGATTCAAAATGTCAAATGGATCGTGCCTCATGTTGAATAACAACTTTTTAATCCCTCAGAGTGACCAAAATTGCCATTTTTACAGAGTTTTGCTTTTCCAAAATCTTCAATTTTGACCAATTTCAGGCACATAAATGACTTTAAACACACTTATTTTAGTTGAAAAAGTCATAATTCACATCCAACAGTCGTTTGGAGTCAAAAGATTAAATGTTAAAATTTCATCGATATGGACCATTTTGGGGACGTTCGACAGGTCCGGAGTCATCGTTTTTCATCAGAAAATGAATTTTTCGGACTGTACCAAAAATGATTCAAAATGTCAAATGGATCGTGCCTCATGTTGAATAACAACTTTTTAACCCCTCAGAGTGACCAAAATTGCCATTTTTACAGAGTTTTGCTTACTCAAAAGCTTCAATTTTGACCAATTTCAGGCACATAAATGACTTTAAACACACTTATTTTAGTTGAAAAAGTCATATTTCACATCCAACAGTCGTTTGGAGTCAAAAGATTAAATGTTAAAATTTCATCGATATGGAACATTTTGGGGACGTTCGACAGGTCCGGAGTAATCGTTTTTCATCAGAAAATAAATTTTTCGGACTATACCAAAAATGATTCAAAATGTCAAATGGATCGTGCCTCATGTTGAATAACAACTTTTTAACCCCTCAGAGTGACCAAAATTGCCATTTTTACAGAGTTTTGCTTACTCAAAAGCTTCAATTTTGACCAATTTCAGGCACATAAATGACTTTAAACACACTTATTTTAGTTGAAAAAGTCATAATTCACATCCAACAGTCGTTTGGAGTCAAAAGATTAAATGTTAAAATTTCATCGATATGGACCATTTTGGGGACGTACGACAGGTCCGGAGTCATCGTTTTTCATCAGAAAATGAATTTTTCGGACTGTACCAAAAATGATTCAAAATGTCAAATGGATCGTGCCTCATGTTGAATAACAACTTTTTAACCCCTCAGAGTGCCCAAAATTGCCATTTTTACAGAGTTTTGCTTACTCAAAAGCTTCAATTTTGACCAATTTCAGGCACATAAATGACTTTAAACACACTTATTTTAGTTGAAAAAGTCATAATTCACATCCAACAGTCGTTTGGAGACTGTACCAAAAATGATTCAAAATGTCAAATGGATTGTGCCTCATGTTGAATAACCACTTTTTAACCCCTCAGAGTGACCAAAATTGCCATTTTTACAGAGTTTTGCTTACTCAAAAGCTTCAATTTTGACCAATTTCAGGCACATAAATGACTTTAAACACACTTATTTTAGTTGAAAAAGTCATAATTCACATCCAACAGTCGTTTGGAGTCAAAAGATTAAATGTTAAAATTCATCGCTATGGACCATTTTGGGGACGTTCGACAGGTCCGGAGTCATCGTTTTTCATCAGAAATAAATTTTCGGACTATACCAAAATGATTCAAAATGTCAAATGGATCGTGCCTCATGTTGAATAACAACTTTTTAACCCCTCAGAGTGACCAAATTGCCATTTTTACAGAGTTTTGCTTACTCAAAAAGCTTCAATTTTGACCAATTTCAGGCACATAAATGACTTTAAACACACTTATTTTAGTTGAAAAAGTCATAATTCACATCCAACAGTCGTTTGGAGTCAAAAGATTAAATGTTAAAATTTCATCGATATGGACCATTTGGGGACGTTCGACAGGTCCGGAGTCATCGTTTTCATCAGAAATGAATTTTTCGGACTGTACCAAAAATGATTCAAATGTCAAATGGATTGTGCCTCATGTTGAATAACCACTTTTTAACCCCTCAGAGTGACCAAAATTGCCATTTTTACAGAGTTTTGCTTACTCAAAAGCTTCAATTTTGACCAATTTCAGGCACATAAATGACTTTAAACACACTTATTTAGTTGAAAAAGTCATAATTCACATCCAACAGTCGTTTGGAGTCAAAAGATTAAATGTTAAAATTTCATCGCTATGGACCATTTTGGGGACGTTCGACAGGTCCGGAGTCATCGTTTTTCATCAGAAAATAAATTTTTCGGACTATACCAAAAATGATTCAAAATGTCAAATGGATCGTGCCTCATGTTGAATAACAACTTTTAACCCCTCAGAGTGACCAAAATTGCCATTTTTACAGAGTTTTGCTTACTCAAAAGCTTCAATTTTGACCAATTTCAGGCACATAAATGACTTTAAACAACTTATTTTAGTTGAAAAAGTCATAATTCACATCCAACAGTCGTTTGGAGTCAAAAGATTAAATGTTAAAATTTCATCGATATGGACCATTTTGGGGACGTTCGACAGGTCCGGAGTCATCGTTTTTCATCAGAAAATGAATTTTTCGGACTGTACCAAAAATGATTCAAAATGTCAAATGGATCGTGCCTCATGTTGAATAACAACTTTTTAACCCCTCAGAGTGCCCAAAATTGCCATTTTTACAGAGTTTTGCTTACTCAAAAGCTTCAATTTTGACCAATTTCAGGCACATAAATGACTTTAAACACACTTATTTTAGTTGAAAAAGTCATAATTCACATCCAACAGTCGTTTGGAGTCAAAAGATTAAATGTTAAAATTTCATCGATATGGAACATTTTGGGGACGTTCGACAGGTCCGGAGTCATCGTTTTTCATCAGAAAATGAATTTTTCGGACTATACCAAAAATGATTCAAAATGTCAAATGGATCGTGCCTCATGTTGAATAACAACTTTTTAACCCCTCAGAGTGACCAAAATTGCCATTTTTACAGAGTTTTGCTTACTCAAAAGCTTCAATTTTGACCAATTTCAGGCACATAAATGACTTTAAACACACTTATTTTAGTTGAAAAAGTCATAATTCACATCCAACAGTCGTTTGGAGTCAAAAGAATAAATGTTAAAATTTCATCGATATGGACCATTTTGGGGACGTTCGACAGGTCCGGAGTCATCGTTTTTCATCAGAAAATGAATTTTTTGGACTGTACCAAAAATGATTCAAAATGTCAAATGGATCGTGCCTCATGTTGAATAACAACTTTTAACCCCTCAGAGTGACCGAAATTGCCATTTTTACAGAGTTTTGCTTACTCAAAAGCTTCAATTTTGACCAATTTCAGGCACATAAATGACTTTAAACACACTTATTTTAGTTGAAAAAGTCATAATTCACATCCAACAGTCGTTTGGAAACAAAAGATTAAATGTTAAAATTTCATCGATATGGAACATTTTGGGGACGTTCGACAGGTCCGGAGTCATCGTTTTTCATCAGAAAATGAATTTTTCGACTGTACCAAAAATTATTCAAATGTCAAATGGATTGTGCCTCATGTTGAATAACCACTTTTAACCCCTCAGAGTGACCAAAATTGCCATTTTTACAGAGTTTTGCTTACTCAAAAGCTTCAATTTTGACCTATTTCAGGCGCATAAATGACTTTAAACACACTTATTTTAGTTGAAAAAGTCATAATTCACATCCAACAGTCGTTTGGAGTCAAAAGATTAAATGTAAAAATTTCATCGATATGGACCATTTTGGGGACGTTCGACAGGTCCGGAGTCATCGTTTTCATCAGAAAATGAATTTTTCGGACTGTACCAAAAATGATTCAAAATGTCAAATGGATCGTGCCTCATGTTGAATAACAACTTTTTAACCCCTCAGAGTGACCAAAATTGCCATTTTTACAGAGTTTTGCTTACTCAAAAGCTTCAATTTTGACCAATTTCAGGCACATAAATGACTTTAAACACACTTATTTTAGTTGAAAAAGTCATAATTCACATCCAACAGTCGTTTGGAAACAAAAGATTAAATGTTAAAATTTCATCGATATGGAACATTTTGGGGACGTTCGACAGGTCCGGAGTCATCGTTTTTCATCAGAAAATGAATTTTTCGGACTGTACCAAAAATGATTCAAAATGTCAAATGGATTGTGCCTCATGTTGAATAACCACTTTTTAACCCCTCAGAGTGACCAAAATTGCCATTTTTACAGAGTTTTGCTTACTCAAAAGCTTACATTTTGACCTATTTCAGGCGCATGAATGACTTTAAACACACTTATTTTAGTTGAAAAAGTCATAATTCACATCCAACAGTCGTTTGGAGTCAAAAGATTAAATGTTAAAATTTCATCGATATGGACCATTTTGGGGACGTTCGACAGGTCCGGAGTCGTTTTTCATCAGAAAATGAATTTTTCGGACTGTACCAAAAATTATTCAAAATGTCAAATGGATCGTGCCTCATGTTGAATAACCACTTTTTAACCCCTCAGAGTGACCAAAATTGCCATTTTTACAGAGTTTTGCTTACTCAAAAGCTTACATTTTGACCAATTTCAGGCACATAAA